>NW_025746551.1:0-103887 GCF_021184085.1 Oncorhynchus gorbuscha | reverse complement strand
GTACATCACAATGCAGTGTACCGTCCAGCTGCTTCCTTCAAAGTTCTCAAAATTCACAGAAAGTGAATTTCTTCAGAAAAACAAATCACTGATCTGTGAATTGGAGGCCAAATATCTGGTAAGCATCTCTCAGTTCTAAATACACCAGCACCTCAAAAATGTGAAAAATAAGCACACACACACACACACACACACACACACACACACACACACACACACACACACACACACACACACACACACACACACACACACACACACACACACACACACACACACACACACACACACACACACACACACACACACAGGCAACAGAAGTGGATAACTTTTCCATCTCCTGTTATCCTCATTGAGTCTTAAACATAAAGACAGGTACTGCATCCCAAATAGCATACTATTCCCTGATTAGTCCACATAGGGCTCTGGTCAAAAACCGTGTTCAAAATAGGGAATAGGGTGCCATTTTGGACACTGCCTATAGTGCTGATGCCTTGCTGTACTGTACCCATGGCATGAATCTGATTAGAATATAACATCCTGGTAATTAGCATTTCCTCAGCTGAGGCCCGGAGCAGAACAGCCATTGGAGGAGATGGAGCATCTGGTGGTGCCTGATGGAACTGGAGGACAGACTCACCATGCTGTTGGAACGCAGCGCAGATGTTAACTTCAGAGAGAGAGAAGAGAGGGAAGACAAGGAAGAGAGAAAGGAGAGAGAGAAAAAAGAAGAGGAGTAGAGTGATGGTGGTTCTTCAACAGACAAGAGTCATGCACGAAGAGACACAGCTGACTCTGTCTCGGGAGAGGAGGGAGACAGCAGACACGAGTCATGCACTAAGAGATATAGCTGACTGCAATAAATAACAATAGCAGGGCTATATATATATCACCTGTCAGGCTCTATAAAGACTATCACCTGTCAGACTCTATAAAGACTATCACCTGTCAGACTCTATAAAGACAACTATCACCTGTCAGACTCTATAAAGACTATCACCTGTCAGGCTCTATAAAGACTATCACCTGTCAGGCTCTAGTGGTCCTTCTGTAGCTCAGTTGGTAGAGCATGGCGCTTGTAACGCCAGCGTAGTGGGTTCGATCCCCGGGACCACCCATACGTAGAATGTATGCACACATGACTGTAAGTCGCTTTGGATAAAAGCGTCTGCTAAATGGCATATATTATTATTATATTATATTATATCTATAAAGACAACTATCACCTGTCAGACCCTATAAAGACAACTATCACCTGTCAGACTCTATAAAGACAACTATCACCTGTCAGGCTCTATAAAGACAACTATCACCTGTCAGACTCTATAAAGACAACTATCACCTGTCAGACTCTATAAAGACAACTATCACCTGTCAGGCTCTATAAAGACAACTATCACCTGTCAGGCTCTATAAAGACAACTATCACCTGTCAGGCTCTATAAAGACAACTATCACCTGTCAGGCTCTATAAAGACAACTATCACCTGTCAGACTCTATAAAGACAACTATCACCTGTCAGACTCTATAAAGACAACTATCACCTGTCAGACTCTATAAAGACAACTATCACCTGTCAGACTCTATAAAGACTATCACCTGTCAGACTCTATAAAGACAACTATCACCTGTCAGGCTCTATAAAGACAACTATCACCTGTCAGACTCTATAAAGACAACTATCACCTGTCAGACTCTATAAAGACAACTATCACCTGTCAGACTCTATAAAGACAACTATCACCTGTCAGACTCTATAAAGACTATCACCTGTCAGACTCTATAAAGACAACTATCACCTGTCAGGCTCTATAAAGACAACTATCACCTGTCAGGCTCTATAAAGACAACTATCACCTGTCAGGCTCTATAAAGACAACTATCATCTGTCAGGCTCTATAAAGACAACTATCACCTGTCAGACTCTATAAAGACTATCACCTGTCAGACTCTATAAAGACAACTATCACCTGTCAGGCTCTATAAAGACTATCACCTGTCAGACTCTATAAAGACAACTATCACCTGTCAGGCTCTATAAAGACAACTATCACCTGTCAGGCTCTATAAAGACTATCACCTGTCAGGCTCTATAAAGACTATCACCTGTCAGGCTCTATAAAGACAACTATCACCTGTCAGACTCTATAAAGACAACTATCACCTGTCAGACTCTATAAAGACTATCACCTGTCAGACTCTATAAAGACAACTATCACCTGTCAGGCTCTATAAAGACAACTATCACCTGTCAGACTCTATAAAGACAACTATCACCTGTCAGGCTCTATAAAGACAACTATCACCTGTCAGGCTCTATAAAGACTATCACCTGTCAGGCTCTATAAAGACTATCACCTGTCAGACTCTATAAAGACAACTATCATCTGTCAGGCTCTATAAAGACTATCACCTGTCAGACTCTATAAAGACAACTATCACCTGTCAGGCTCTATAAAGACAACTATCACCTGTCAGGCTCTATAAAGACTATCACCTGTCAGGCTCTATAAAGACTATCACCTGTCAGGCTCTATAAAGACAACTATCACCTGTCAGACTCTATAAAGACAACTATCACCTGTCAGGCTCGATAAAGACAACTATCACCTGTCAGGCTCTATAAAGACAACTATCACCTGTCAGACTCTATAAAGGATCTCTTTACCTCTGTGTTCACGAAGACCTGTCAGGCTCTATAAAGACAACTATCACCTGTCAGACTCTATAAAGATAACTATCACCTGTCAGGCTCTATAAAGACAACTATCACCTGCCAGACTATAAAGGATCTCTTTACCTCTGTGTTCACGAAGACCTGTCAGGCTCTATAAAGACAACTATCACCTGTCAGGCTCTATAAAGACAACTATCATCTGTCAGGCTCTATAAAGACAACTATCACCTGTCAGACTCTATAAAGACTATCACCTGTCAGACTCTATAAAGACAACTATCACCTGTCAGGCTCTATAAAGACAACTATCACCTGTCAGGCTCTATAAAGACTATCACCTGTCAGGCTCTATAAAGACTATCACCTGTCAGACTCTATAAAGACAACTATCACCTGTCAGGCTCTATAAAGACTATCACCTGTCAGACTCTATAAAGACAACTATCACCTGTCAGGCTCTATAAAGACAACTATCACCTGTCAGGCTCTATAAAGACTATCACCTGTCAGGCTCTATAAAGACTATCACCTGTCAGGCTCTATAAAGACAACTATCACCTGTCAGACTCTATAAAGACAACTATCACCTGTCAGGCTCTATAAAGACAACTATCACCTGTCAGGCTCTATAAAGACAACTATCACCTGTCAGACTCTATAAAGACAACTATCACCTGTCAGACTCTATAAAGGATCTCTTTACCTCTGTGTTCACGAAGACCTGTCAGGCTCTATAAAGACAACTATCACCTGTCAGACTCTATAAAGACAACTATCACCTGTCAGGCTCTATAAAGACAACTATCACCTGCCAGACTATAAAGGATCTCTTTACCTCTGTGTTCACGAAGACCTGTCAGGCTCTATAAAGACAACTATCACCTGTCAGGCTCTATAAAGACAACTATCACCTGTCAGGCTCTATAAAGACAACTATCACCTGTCAGGCTCTATAAAGACAACTATCACCTGCCAGACTATAAAGGATCTCTTTACCTCTGTGTTCACGAAGACCTGTCAGGCTCTATAAAGACAACTATCACCTGTCAGACTCTATAAAGACAACTATCATCTGTCAGGCTCTATAAAGACAACTATCACCTGTCAGACTCTATAAAGACAACTATCACCTGTCAGACTATAAAGGACCTCTTTACCTCTGTGTTCACGAAGACCTGTCAGGCTCTATAAAGACAACTATCACCTGTCAGACTCTATAAAGACAACTATCACCTGCCAGACTATAAAGGATCTCTTTACCTCTGTGTTCACGAAGACCTGTCAGGCTCTATAAAGACAACTATCACCTGTCAGACTCTATAAAGACAACTATCACCTGTCAGGCTCTATAAAGACAACTATCACCTGCCAGACTATAAAGGATCTCTTTACCTCTGTGTTCACGAAGACCTGTCAGGCTCTATAAAGACAACTATCACCTGTCAGACTCTATAAAGACAACTATCACCTGTCAGACTCTATAAAGACAACTATCACCTGTCAGGCTCTATAAAGACAACTATCACCTGCCAGACTATAAAGGATCTCTTTACCTCTGTGTTCACGAAGACCTGTCAGGCTGGCTGTGGTCTGAACAATCTGTTCCCAAAACCAGCCAATGTTCTCCATGATTATGTCCCAAATGGCAAAATACTCCCTATATAGTGTACAATAGTGCCGTATTGGCCCTGGTCAAAAATAGTGGACTATATAGGCAGCGGAGTTCCATTTGGGATATAACCTATACCATACTCTTGGTCAGGTCAGCAACAGACAGGTAAAGGATGTAGTTTGGACCTAGTCTGCAGTGGAGGGCGACCGGGAAGTGAAGGAACAGGAACAACGAAGTGATGTCCCAAATTGGACCCTATTTCTGGTCAAAGTAGTGCACTAATTCATACAGTGACTACGGTTCTATTTGGGATGCAACCCAGAGACCAGAGACAGTGTTGGTATCATTTCTGTTCCCTCATCAACCCCTCACGGTCCTCCCCCACGGTCCTCCCCCACGGTCCTCCCCTACTGTCTCCCCCACGGTCCTCCCCCACGGTCCTCCCCTACTGTCTCCCCCACGGTCCTCCCCTACCGCCTCCCTCACGGTCCTCCCCCACGGTCCTCCCCTACTGTCTCACCCACAGTCCTCCCCCACTGTCTCCATCACGGTCCTCCCCACTGTCTCACCCACAGTCCTCCCCCCACTGTCTCCCCCACGGTCCTCCCCCCCACTGTCTCACCCACAGTCCTCCCCCACTGTCTCCCTCACGGTCCTCCCCACTGTCTCACCCACAGTCCTCCCCCACCGTCTCCCCCACGGTCCACCCCCACTGTCTCACCCACAGTCCTCCCCACTGGCTCCCCCGCGGTCCTCCCCCACTGTCTCACCCACAGTCCTCCCCCACTGTCTCCCTCACGGTCCTCCCCCTACTGTCTCACCCACAGTCCTCCCCACTGTCTCCCCACGGTCCTCCCTACTGTCTCACCCACAGTCCTCCCCACTGTCTCACCCACAATCCTCCCCACTGTCTCCCCACGGTCCCCCCTACTGTCTCACCCACAGTCCTCCCCACTGTCTCCCCCCACGGTCATCCCCACTGTCTCACCCACAGTCCTCCCCCAATGTCTCCCCCCACGGTCCTCCCCCACTGTCTCCCCACTGTCTCACCTATGGTCCTCCCTCACGGTCCTACCCTACTGTCTCACCTACGGTCCTCCCATACTGTCTCCCCCACCGTCCACCCCCACTGTCTCCCCCACGGTCCTCCCCCACTGTCTCTCCCACGGTCCTCCCCTACTGTCTCCCCCACGGTCCTCCCATACTGTCTCACCCACGGTCCTCCCCCCACTGTCTCCCCCACGGTCCCCCTACTGTCTCACCCACAGTCCTCCCCCACTGTCTCCCCCCACGGTCATCCCCACTGTCTCACCCACAGTCCTCCCCAAACGTCTCCCCCACGGTCCTCCCCCACTGTCTCACCTATGGTCCTCCCTCACGGTCCTACCCTACTGTCTCCCCCACCGTCCACCCCTACTGTCTCCCCCCACGGTCCTCCCCCACTGTCTCTCCCACGGTCCTCCCCTACTGTCTCCCCCACGGTCCTCCCATACTGTCTCACCCACGGTCCTCCCCACTGTCTCCCCCACGGTCCTCCCCCACTGTCTCACAATCCTCCCCCACTGTCTCCCCCTCGGTCCTCCCCACGGTCCTCCCCCTACTCCTCCATGATGATACCCACCATCCAGACCACTGTCTGGGTTCACAGACACATTCTACAGACGGACTCTGTTTCACCTCACAGTGTTTTCACAGGGATCACAGACACATTCTACAGTAATGTATTGACTTACTGTAAGTCTCTTCTAAGTGACATAATATTATTTCTATACTGTATGTAGAATCTCCTTTGTCCTCAGATGGACCCTGTCTCACCCCATAAGAGTTATCACTGAGGATATACTGTATGTACAGTAGACTTATAGGATCTCCTTGTCTCACCTCATAAGAGTTATCACTGAGGATATACTGTATGTACAGTAGACTTATAGGATCTCCTTGTCTCACCTCATAAGAGTTTAATAGATAAGTGTCCTTAGACAACACCAGGCCAGGCAGTGATCCTGTCCCAAACAGGACTCATACATGGCTGACCTAGATAAGTGTCCTCAGACAACACCAGACCAGGCAGTGATCCTGTCCCAAACAGGACTCATACACAGCTGACCCTAGATAAGTGTCCTCAGACAACACCAGGCCAGGCAGTGATCCTGTCCCAAACAGGACTCATACACAGCTGACCTAGATAAGTGTCCTTAGACAACACCAGGCCAGGCAGTGATCCTGTCCCAAACAGGACTCATACATGGCTGACCTAGATAAGTGTCCTCAGACAACACCAGGCCAGGCAGTGATCCTGTCCCAAACAGGACTCATACACAGCTGACCTAGATAAGTGTCCTTAGACAACACCAGGCCAGGCAGTGATCCTGTCCCAAACAGGACTCATACATGGCTGACCTAGATAAGTGTCCTCAGACAACACCAGGCCAGGCAGTGATCCTGTCCCAAACAGGACTCATACACAGCTGACCTAGATAAGTGTCCTTAGACAACACCAGGCCAGGCAGTGATCCTGTCCCAAACAGGACTCATACATGGCTGACCTAACTCTAACCCTAACCTGTCCCAAGCAGGACTCATACATGGCTGACCTAACTCTAACTCTAACCCGGCCCAAGCAGGACTCATACATGGTTGACCTAACTCTAACCCTAACCCTAACCCGGCCCAAGAAGGACTCATACATGGCTGACCTAACTCTAACTCTAACTCTAACTCTGTCCCAAGCAGGACTCATACATGGCTGACCTAACTCTAACTCTAACTCTAACTCTAACTCTAACCTGTCCCAAGCAGGACTCATACATGGCTGACCTAACTCTAACTCTAACTCTAACTCTAACTCTGTCCCAAGCAGGACTCATACATGGCTGACCTAACTCTAACTCTAACTCTAACCCTAACCCGGCCCAAGCAGGACTCATACATGGCTGACCTAACTCTAACTCTAACTCTAACCTGTCCCAAGCAGGACTCATACATGGCTGACCTCATCTAACTCTAACCCTAACCTGTCCCAAGCAGGACTCATACATGGCTGACCTAACTCTAACTCTAACTCTAACCTGTCCCAAGCAGGACTCATACATGGCTGACCTAACTCTAACTCTAACTCTAACTCTGTCCCAAGCAGGACTCATACATGGCTGACCTAACTCTAACTCTAACTCTAACTCTAACTCTAACCTGTCCCAAGCAGGACTCATACATGGCTGACCTAACTCTAACTCTAACCGGGCCCAAGCAGGACTCATACGTGGCTGACCTAACTCTAACTCTAACTCTAACTCTAACTCTGTCCCAAGCAGGACTCATACATGGCTGACCTAACTCTAACTCTAACTCTAACTCTAACCCTAACCCGGCCCAAGCAGGACTCATACATGGCTGACCTAACTCTAACTCTAACTCTAACCCGGCTCAAGCAGGACTCATACATGGCTGACCTAACTCTAACTCTATCCCTAACCCGGGGTGAGCCTCCAGCCACTGTAAGCAGCTACTGTAGATTAGTGCAAAGCATTCTGGGAGGGAGTCTTAAGACTGCTGAGGCTCATTTTCTGCTGTTGACACTGTGTTGCCCTGGGCTGTGTACCTCTTTACTGGAGCTGCGTACTGTATGAGACTGACTGGCACCTGGACCCGGGTTGTGTTTCTACTGTATGAGACAGACTTGGTGTAGAACCTGGGCCTGGGTCGTATTCCTACTGTATGAGACTGGCCGGGTATAGAACCTGGGCCCGGGTCGTATTCCTACTGTATGAGACTGACTGGGTATGGAACCTGGGCCCGGGTCGTATTCCTACTGTATGAGACTGACTGGGTATGGAACCTGGGCCCGGGTTGTATTCCTACTGTATGAGACTGACTGGGTATGGAACCTGGGCCCGGATTGTATTTCTACTGTATGAGACTGACTGGGTATGGAACCTGGGCCCGGGTCTTGGGTCTTGTCTTGGGCCTGTAAGGGCAGAGATAATCAAATCCTATCCTGGAAAAGGCCTGTCTGAATGTCTCAATGTTTAGATTGTTTACCTTGTCTGATTAAATTGATGAGGCCTGTCAGTGCACTGGTTACATAGCAACAGAGGAATCAAATCTCACTCAGAACAGTTACACCCCTAGTGCCAGACAAGTGTGGGATAATGGGATGATATTCCTACTGCAATCTATTGTTGTGATTGGTTTGAGTGGGCTAGATTGTTCAGCTAGTCTGTGAGACTGTTCATAGTTCATCGCCCAGCCTATTCCTGCTTCATGTAACTTGAAACTTAAACTATGTTGAAAATGAAAGTGTTGTTTACTGTATCCACAGGCTGTTCTATTCTAACCTCTACTGTGCTGCCCTCTGCTGGTGGTAGTGGTTACTGCAGCCCTGTCTGTCTCACCATGCCACAGTCCTTGGATGGAGAAATGAAGCTTCATTACATATTCACAATGACATCACACTTCCTCAGTCTCCTGGTTACACAGGCCTTACATGAGAGACAATGAACTATTTCCGATTTCTCCTTTTAAAGTGTCAACAGTTTTTACATTTCATTTTAGGTCCAGTGCTTGACTTGGACTGAAATAGGTGGTGGTACTGTTTGTATATGGAAGGTTCTGGAACTCCACAATACTTTTGACCTGATAAGAGGTTCTGGAACTCCACAATACTTTTGACCTGATAAGAGGTTCTGGAACTCCACAATACTTTTGACCTGATAAGAGGTTCTGGAACTCCACAATACTTTTGACCTGATAAGAGGTTATGGAACTCCACAATACTTTTGACCTGATAAGAGGTTCTGGAACTCCACAATACTTTTGACCTGATAAGAGGTTCTGGAACTCCACAATACTTTTGACCTGATAAGAGGTTCTGGAACTCCACAATACTTTTGACCTGATAAGAGGTTCTGGAACTCCACAATACTTTTGACCTGATAAGAGGTTCTGGAACTCCACAATACTTTTGACCTGATAAGAGGTTCTGGAACTCCACAATACTTTTGACCTGATAAGAGGTTCTGGAACTCCACAATACTTTTGACCTGATAAGAGGTTCTGGAACTCCACAATCCTTTTGACCTGATAAGAGGTTCTGGAACTCCACAATACGTTTGACCTGATAAGAGGTTCTGGAACTCCACAATACTTTTGACCTGATAAGAGGTTCTGGAACTCCACAATACTTTTGACCTGATAAGAGGTTCTGGAACTCCACAATACTTTTGACCTGATAAGAGGTTCTGGAACTCCACAATACTTTTGACCTGATAAGAGGTTCTGGAACTCCACAATACTTTTGACCTGATAAGAGGTTCTGGAACTCCACAATACTTTTGACCTGATAAGAGGTTCTGGAACTCAACAATACTTTTGACCTGATAAGAGGTTCTGGAACTCCACAATACTTTTGACCTGATAAGAGGTTCTGGAACTCCACAATACTTTTGACCTGATAAGAGGTTCTGGAACTCCACAATACTTTTGACCTGATAAGAGGTTCTGGAACTCCACAATACTTTTGACCTGATAAGAGGTTCTGGAACTCCACAATACTTTTCACCTGATAAGAGGTTATGGAACTCCACAATCCTTTTGACCTGATAAGAGGTTCTGGAACTCCACAATACTTTTCACCTGATAAGAGGTTCTGGAACTCCACAATACTTTTGACCTGATAAGAGGTTCTGGAACTCCACAATACTTTTGACCTGATAAGAGGTTCTGGAACTCCACAATACTTTTGACCTGATAAGAGGTTCTGGAACTCCACAATACTTTTGACCTGATAAGAGGTTCTGGAACTCCACAATACTTTTGACCTGATAAGAGGTTCTGGAACTCAACAATACTTTTGACCTGATAAGAGGTTCTGGAACTCCACAATACTTTTGACCTCATAAGAGGTTCAGGAACTCAGTAGAACATTTGATGTGCTGGCCCTGTACTCCGTTCCTGTGAGCTCCTGACCAAGTCAAGCACTGGGTAGTCAGGTAAGTCAATTAAATTCAGCCAGGTAAGTCATTCAGTTCAATCTGCAATGACATGAAGAATGAGACCACACTGTTCCAAGCCAACAGCTGGGTGTTCCTAGGGGCTCCCTCCCTCTTATAGCCTGTCATTATACCATGGTGTCTGGTGTTTGGCAGCCTCACACAACACAACGTGTTTGTTTCATATGACACTATGACACTGTGTGTCTGTTATTCCCACACACAGCAGGTCTATAGTGGGGTGTGGACGGGCGTGGGAGAGTGCGCGTGCGCGTGTGCGTGCGTGTGCGTGTGCGTGTGCGTGTGTGTGTGTGTGTGTGTGTGTGTGTGTGTGTGTGTGTGTGTGTGTGTGTGTGTGTGTGTGTGTGTGTGTGTGTGTGTGTGTGTGTGTGTGTGTGGAGGAGTGATATATGGTTCCTGTGTGAAGTGGTACGTGTCCCCCATTATGTACCGGTGTGTATGTCATCACATGTCCAACGGGACAGAGACAGGGGACAGGTTGGGGACCACAAAGACCCAGAGTGACAGAGAAACCCCTAGGTTGTGTCTGACTTGGCACGCTATACCTTACAGTACGCTTTGGTGAAAAGTAAGGCGCTAAATAGGGAATAGGGCACCTATTTTCAAACCCCTTTGAGAGGATGGGAGAAAGTGGATGGTGGTGGTCATATCCATGTGAACTATGTCCTACTGATGCTTCAGTGAGTACAGAAAATAAGTCCTTTTTTATAAACACCTCAATATGATTTACTCATAAAATGACAATGTGTTTATGATGGCATGCAGAGCTTTTGATTTCAGAGATTAGGGTTAATGTGATCCACGTGTTGTTGTAGAGTCAGTACTTCTGAACAGTACACTGGCTAGACCTGACTGGTTAGATCTGACTGGTTCGACCTGACTGGTTAGATCTGACTGGTTAGACCTGACTGGTTAGACCTGACTGGTTAGACCTGACTGGTTAGATCTTACTGGTTAGATCTGACTGGTTAGACCTGACTGGTTAGATCTGACTGGTTAGACCTGACTGGTTAGACCTGACTGGTTAGACCTGACTGGTTAGACCTGACTGGTTAGATCTGACTGGTTAGTGCTGACTGGTTAGACATGACTGGTTAGATCTGACTGGTTAGTGCTGACTGGTTATATCTGACTGGTTAGACCTGACTGGTTAGACCTGACTGGTTAGATCTGACTGGTTAGACCTGACTGGTTATATCTGACTGGTTAGTGCTGACTGGTTAGACCTGACTGGTTAGATCTGACTGGTTAGTGCTGACTGGTTAGACCTGACTGGTTAGATCTGACTGGTTAGACCTGACTGGTTAGATCTGACTGGTTAGACCTGACTGGTTAGATCTGACTGGTTAGATCTGACTGGTTCGACCTGAATGGTTAGATCTGACTGGTTAGATCTGACTGGTTAGATCTGACTGGTTAGACCTGACTGGTTAGACCATCCATCCATACCTCCATCCATCCATCCATCCACCCACCCATCCACCCATCCATCCATCCATCCATCCACCCATCCACCCATCCATCCATCCATCCATCCATCCATCCATCCATCCATCCATCCATCTATCCATCCATCCATCCATCCATCCATCCATCCACCCATCCACCCATCCGTCCATCCATCCATCCATCTATCCCTCCATCCATCCATCCACCCATCCGTCCATCTATCCATTCGTCCATCCATCCATCCGTCCACCCACCCACCCACCCACCCACCCACCCACCCACCCACCCATCAATTCCCTATATAGTGATACTACTATAGACCAGAGCCCTATTCCCTATATAGTGCACTACTATAGACCAGAGCCATATTCCCTATATAGTGGTACTACTATAGACCAGAGCCCTATTCCCTATATAGTGCACTACTATAGACCAGAGCCCTATTCCCTATATAGTTATACTACTATAGACCAAAGCCCTATTCCCTATATAGTGGTACTACTATAGACCAGAGCCCTATTCCCTATATAGTTATACTACTATAGACCAAAGCCCTATTCCCTATATAGTGGTACTACTATAGACCAGAGCCCTATTCCCTATATAGTGGTACTACTATAGACCAGAGCCCTATTCCCTATATAGTGGTACTACAATAGACCAGAGCCCTATTCCCTATATAGTGGTACTACTATAGACCAGAGCCCTATTCCCTATATAGTGGTACTACTATAGACCAGAGCCCTATTCCCTATATAGTGGTACTACTATAGACCAGAGCCCTATTCCCTATATAGTGGTACTACTATAGACCAGAGCCCTATTCCCTATATAGTGGTACTACTATAGACCAGAGCCATATTCCCTATATAGTGGTACTACTATAGACCAGAGTCCTATTCCCTATATAGTGGTACTACTATAGACCAGAGCCCTATTCCCTATATAGTGCACTACTTTTAACCAGGGCCCTATTCCCTATATAGTGGTACTACTATAGACCAGGGCCCTATTCCCTATATAGTACACTACTTTTAACCAGGGCCCTATTCCCTATATAGTGGTACTACTATAGACCAGGGCCCTATTCCCTATATAGTACACTACTTTTAACCAGGGCCCTATTCCCTACATAGTGCACTACTTTTAACCAGGGCCCTATTCCCTATATAGTACACTACTTTTAACCAGGGCCCTATTCCCTATATAGTACACTACTTTTAACCAGGGCCCTATTCCCTATATAGTACACTACTTTTAACCAGGGCCCTATTCCCTACATAGTACACTACTTTTAACCAGGGCCCTATTCCCTATATAGTACACTACTTTTAACCAGGGCCCTATTCCCTATATAGTACACTACTTTTAACCAGGGCCCTATTCCCTATATAGTACACTACTTTTAACCAGGGCCCTATTCCCTATATAGTACACTACTTTTAACCAGGGCCCTATTCCCTACATAGTACACTACTTTTAACCAGGGCCCTATTCCCTACATAGTGCACTACTTTTAACCAGGGCCCTATTCCCTATATAGTGGTACTACTATAGACCAGAGCCCTATTCCCTATATAGTGGTACTACTATAGACCAGAGCCCTATTCCCTATATAGTGGTACTACTATAGACCAGAGCCCTATTCCCTATATAGTGGTACTACTATAGACCAGAGCCCTATTCCCTATATAGTGGTACTACTATAGACCAGAGCCCTATTCCCTATATAGTGCACTACTTTTAACCAGGGCCCTATTCCCTATATAGTACACTACTTTTAACCAGGGCCCATAAGGAATAGGATGCCATTTCATACACTTCCAGTGTAACCGTCTTCAAGCAGCAAATCAGATGCAAGTATTTCAGTAGGAGGCTAGCAGGCCACTGTTGGCTCTTTAGGCAATAATATGACCCTAAGATGAAGTCACAGACATTGCAACTGTAGTCGACTCCCACACGTCAGGCAGGGCAACACAGACACAGCATTATGCCCAGTGAGTACCGACTGGTACCATCGTCTCCTCTCCTCGTCCTCTCTACGGACTTCATTTGTCGTGTCGTCTGAAAACCAGGACATGGAACTATATAATGTTCAAGGAAAACAGCAAACTGCAAATATCCTCCTGGGTTGTCTGGTGTTGTTTTTACTTTCTGTACTCTGTCCAGCTGAGAAACGTGAGTAGTGATGGTTCTATTGTGAGTAGTGATGGTTCTATTGTGAGTAGTGATGGTTCTATTGTGAGTAGTGATGGTTCTATTGTGAGTAGTGATGGTTCTATTGTGAGTAGTGATGGTTCTATTGTGAGTAGTGATGGTTGTAGTGTGAGTAGTGATGGTTGTAGTGTGAGTAGTGATGGTTCTATTGTGAGTAGTGATGGTTCTAGTGTGAGTAGTGATGGTTCTATTGTGAGTAGTGATGGTTCTAGTGTGAGTAGTGATGGTTCTATTGTGAGTAGTGATGGTTCTATTGTGAGTAGTGATGGTTGTAGTGTGAGTAGTGATGGTTCTAGTGTGAGTAGTGATGGTTCTAGTGTGAGTAGTGATGGTTGTAGTGTGAGTAGTGATGGTTCTAGTGTGAGTAGTGATGGTTCTAGTGTGAGTAGTGATGGTTCTAGTGTGAGTAGTGATGGTTCTATTGTGAGTAGTGATGGTTCTATTGTGAGTAGTGATGGTTCTAGTGTGAGTAGTGATGGTTCTAGTGTGAGTAGTGATGGTTCTAGTGTGAGTAGTGATGGTTCTATTGTGAGTAGTGATGGTTCTAGTGTGAGTAGTGATGGTTCTATTGTGAGTAGTGATGGTTGTAGTGTGAGTAGTGATGGTTCTATTGTGAGTAGTGATGGTTCTAGTGTGAGTAGTGATGGTTCTAGTGTGAGTAGTGATGGTTCTAGTGTGAGTAGTGATGGTTCTATTGTGAGTAGTGATGGTTCTATTGTGAGTAGTGATGGTTCTATTGTGAGTAGTGATGGTTCTATTGTGAGTAGTGACGGTTCTATTGTGATGGTTCTACACACAGTGTCCATCTTAGGTTACACAGGCTGATTTCGTTCATTTAGTTTAAAGTGAATAAGTCTGCCTAGGACCAGTTCTTAACCCCCCCAAAGACATCCAGGATTATAGGACATTGCTTGAACATTTCACAAGCTACAAAAAGGAAATTTTTAAACATGAATCAAATGCACTGTCCTCAAGCACAGTGCAATCTGACCTCTTATCAAAAATGGGTTTTATATATTGGTAACTACCTCTGTCAATGTTTCACAGGCCTTGTGGCCTGCACGTCATACTGACCACGGGCCAGATTCTGGTTTAGGAAGTTATGCCTTTCCTCCACGCGCTAGCGGTGCGCAGGTCAACTGTTGGCTCACCCACCCGCCATTGCTGATAACGCATCCGCAACCGCCAGACTCTATGTGATAAAGTGAAAATCTGAGACCCGCACCCAACCCTAACCCACTACTATACAACATGTGCTGTGGGCTACAGTCAGAGACAGCAGAAGGATTTTTTTAACAGGAGGTGCAGGATATTTTTAGTTGTTGCCTGATATGAATATGTTTCTGCTTATAATTTCCAGCATGTTGGTAGGCTATTTGTAAGTGAACTTGTCTGTAATTAGATGCAGATTCTCTTCTGTCATTTATAAATGGACCTAGAAGATTAAGTCAACCCTTTTGCTCAACAGAATAATGTGATCGATAGATCGATAGAATGAATGCTTCAATACAGTTGAGATCGGTAAAGTTTTCTCCGTCATCTCGGATTCTTTCTCGGAGCAAAGACCTTTAGGGACCAGCGATAAAATGCAATAATTATTTTAAAAACTGGAAAGTTTTTCTGTGCAAAATGTCCAGTTTCACCGGTTGTAAGGAAATAGAAATATGTGAAAACGACCCAACATGTTTCTGATAAGATTTCAGTTTGGCTTAGATGCATATTTTCTGTTTTTGAAATAGTATGAGGTTTAATGAGGCTGATAAAGACAGCACCTTCACTTTTAGAGACGGTCCCTAACCTCGCTATCAGGTTTTATGATGCTGATAAAGACAGCACCTTCACCTTTAGAGACGGCCCCTAACCACGTTATCAGGTTTTATGATGCTGATAAAGACAGCACCTTCACCTTTAGAGACAGTCCCTAACCACGCTATCAGGTTTTATGATGCTGATAAAGACAGCACCTTCACCTTTAGAGATGGTCCCTAACCACACTATCAGGTTTTATGATGCTGATAAAGACAGCACCTTCACTTTAGAGACGGTCCCTAACCTCGCTGTCAGGTTTTATGAAGCTGATAAAGACAGCACCTTCACCTTTAGAGATGGTCCCTAACCACGCTATCAGGTTTTATGATGCTGATAAAGACAGCACCTTTACCTTTAGAGATGGTCCCTAACCACACTATCAGGTTTTATGATGCTGATAAAGACAGCACCTTCACCTTTAGAGACGGTCCCTAACCACGCTATCAGGTTTTATGATGCTGATAAAGACAGCACCTTCACCTTTAGAGACGGTCCCTAACCACGCTATCAGGTTTTATGATGCTGATAAAGACAGCACCTTCACCTTTAGAGATGGTCCCTAACCACGCTATCAGGTTTTATGATGCTGATAAAGACAGCACCTTCACCTTTAGAGATGGTCCCTAACCACGCTATCAGGTTTTATGATGCTGATAAAGACAGCACCTTCACCTTTAGAGATGGTCCCTAACCACGCTATCAGGTTTTATGATGCTGATAAAGACAGCACCTTCACCTTTAGAGACGGTCCCTAACCACACTATCAGGTTTTATGATGCTGATAAAGACAGCACCTTCACCTTTAGAGACGGTCCCTAACCACGCTATCAGGTTTTATGATGCTGATAAAGACAGCACCTTCACCTGTAGAGACGGTCCCTAACCACGCTATCAGGTTTTATGATGCTGATAAAGACAGCACCTTCACCTTTAGAGACGGTCCCTAACCACGCTATCAGGTTTTATGATGCTGATAAACACAGCATCTCTACAGATGTTCCACTGTGTGGCCAAAGGTATGTGGACACCCCTTGAAATGACTGGATTTGGCTATTTCAGCCACACCGTTGCTGACAGTTGTATAAAATCGAACACACAGCCATGCAATCTCCATAGACAAACATTGGCAGTAGAATGGGCTGTACTGAAGAGCTCAGTTACTTTCAACGTGGCACCGTCATACAAGCCAGTTCGTCAAATTTCTGCCCTGCTATAGCTGTTGCTATTGTGAAGTGGAAATGTCTAGGAGCAACAACGGCTCAACCGTGAAGTGGTAGGCCACACACGCGCTGACAGGACAGGACCGCCGAGTACTGAAGCACCATAGCTCGTAAAAATCATCTGTCCTCGGTTGCAACACTCACCACCGACTGCCTCTGGAAGCAATGTCAGCACGATAACTGTTTGTCGAGAGCTTCATGAAATGGGTTTCCATAGCTGAGCAGCCACACACAAGCCTAAGATAACCATGAGCAATGCCAAATGTTGGCTGGAGTGGTGTAAATCTTCACCATCATTGGACTCTGGAGCAGTGGAAACGTGTTCTCTGGAATGACGAATCTGGTAGTCCGATGGATGAATCAGGGTCTGGCGGATGCCAGGAGAACGCTACCTGCCCGAATGCATAGTGTCAACTGTAAAGTTTGGTGGAGGAGGAATAATGGTCAGGGGCTGTTTTTCATGGTTCGAGCTAGCCCCCCCACCCCCCACCCCCCAGGATACAATGATATTCTAGACGATTCTGTTCTTCCAACTTTGTGGCAATAGTTTGGGGAAGGCCGTGTCTTGTTTCAGCATGACAATACCCCCGTGCTTAAAGCGTGTTGAGTAGTGGCCATGTAGTTTATCTAACTATGTATTTGTATGCTGAGTTTTCACATACCGTCAAGATGCTGAAAGAAAGAAATCATATTTCTCCACTCCTCTTCCCAAGTCAAAATGTAGCTTACATTTGGCGTAAGCCTATCGTTTTACTGCAAGAAATGCTGCAGGAGTTAATATTAAGGCTATGCGAGAGGTTATAGACCTACAATCAGTGTCCAGATTTCAGTTGTTCATTTAACCCATCAGAACAGTAGACCACAGTTCCCTTGACAGGCCACAGGCATAATCAAAGTCCCCATCGTGTGACTGTCGAATTTGTATAGCGCCTCACAATCATCACACATAACACTGCTAGCTGGGAAAATAATGTACAATGTACGTAATAAACCCTTTGAATTGACTGATGTCTGGGGGACTTTCAGCAGCAGTCGTTACCTCAGCTGACTCAATATTATTTTCTTCATTAATATTATTATTATTATTTGTGGTTTTTGCGTTGAATAATTTATTTTCTAACCTTGAATGTGAAGTTCATTCTGTTTCTTTTTGTTGTTGTCATTGAAGCTAATACCGGTAGAGAGATGGGAGGGGGGTGTTCCTGTGTTGGGGAGGGAGGGGGGTGTTCCTGTGTAGGGGAGGGAGGGGGGTGTTCCTGTGTTGGGGAGGGAAGGGTTTTGTACGATGTGCTGCCGTGTAGCATGGTGTTTTGTGTAGGTGGAAGGAATAACGGGGCATTATCTGTGTCATATTTTGCGGATTGTTAAATTGTAAAAAATGACAATAAATATATTGTAAAACAAAATTTAAAAAACATAGCTAGCTGTCACTGCTATCATCCTATTTTACCACCAAATCATTCCCAAACATTAAACTACTTCTCTGGTCCTCCCTTCTATAACATTAGACTACTGTTCTGGTCCTCTCTTCTATAACATTAGACTACTGTTCTGGTCCTCTCTTCTATAACAGACTACTGTTCTGGTCCTCTCTTCTATAACATTAGACTACTGTTCTGGTCCTCTCTTCTATAACATTAGACTACTGTTCTGGTCCTCTCTTCTATAACATTAGACTACTGTTCTGGTCCTCTCTTCTATAACAGACTACTGTTCTGGTCCTCTCTTCTATAACAGACTACTGTTCTGGTCCTCTCTTCTATAACATTAGACTACTGTTCTGGTCCTCTCTTCTATAACATCAGACTACTGTTCTGGTCCTCTCTTCTATAACATTAGACTACTGTTCTGGTCTTCTCTTCTATAACATCAGACTACTGTTCTGGTCCTCTCTTCTATAACATCAGACTACTGTTCTGGTCCTCTCTTCTATAACAGACTACTGTTCTGGTCCTCTCTTCTATAACATTAGACTACTGTTCTGGTCCTCTCTTCTATAACATTAGACTACTGTTCTGGTCCTCTCTTCTATAACATTAGACTACTGTTCTGGTCCTCTCTTCTATAACAGACTACTGTTCTGGTCCTCTCTTCTATAACATCAGACTACTGTTCTGGTCCTCTCTTCTATAACAGACTACTGTTCTGGTCCTCTCTTCTATAACATTAGACTACTGTTCTGGTCCTCTCTTCTATAACATTAGACTACTGTTCTGGTCCTCTCTTCTATAACATTAGACTACTGTTCTGGTCCTCTCTTCTATAACATTAGACTACTGTTCTGGTCCTCTCTTCTATAACATTAGACTACTGTTCTGGTCCTCTCTTCTATAACAGACTACTGTTCTGGTCCTCTCTTCTATAACATTAGACTACTGTTCTGGTCCTCTCTTCTATAACATTAGACTACTGTTCTGGTCCTCTCTTCTATAACATTAGACTACTGTTCTGGTCCTCTCTTCTATAACAGACTACTGTTCTGGTCCTCTCTTCTATAACATTAGACTACTGTTCTGGTCCTCTCTTCTATAACATTAGACTACTGTTCTGGTCCTCTCTTCTATAACATTAGACTACTGTTCTGGTCCTCTCTTCAATAACATTAGACTACTGTTCTGGTCCTCTCTTCTATAACATCAGACTACTGTTCTGGTCCTCTCTTCTATAACATTAGACTACTGTTCTGGTCCTCTCTTCTATAACATCAGACTACTGTTCTGGTCCTCTCTTCTATAACATCAGACTACTGTTCTGGTCCTCTCTTCTATAACATTAGACTACTGTTCTGGTCCTCTCTTCTATAACATTAGACTACTGTTCTGGTCCTCTCTTCTATAACATTAGACTACTGTTCTGGTCCTCTCTTCTATAACATTAGACTACTGTTCTGGTCCTCTCTTCTATAACATTAGACTACTGTTCTGGTCCTCTCTTCTATAACATTAGACTACTGTTCTGGTCCTCTCTTCTATAACATCAGACTACTGTTCTGGTCCTCTCTTCTATAACATTAGACTACTGTTCTGGTCCTCTCTTCTATAACAGACTACTGTTCTGGTCCTCTCTTCTATAACATTAGACTACTGTTCTGGTCCTCTCTTCTATAACATCAGACTACTGTTCTGGTCCTCTCTTCTATAACATCAGACTACTGTTCTGGTCCTCTCTTCTATAACATTAGACTACTGTTCTGGTCCTCTCTTCTATAACATTAGACTACTGTTCTGGTCCTCTCTTCTATAACATTAGACTACTGTTCTGGTCCTCTCTTCTATAACATTAGACTACTGTTCTGGTCCTCTCTTCTATAACATTAGACTACTGTTCTGGTCTTCTCTTCTATAACATTAGACTACTGTTCTGGTCCTCTCTTCTATAACATTAGACTACTGTTCTGGTCCTCTCTTCTATAACATTAGACTACTGTTCTGGTCCTCTCTTCTATAACATTAGACTACTGTTCTGGTCCTCTCTTCTATAACAGACTACTGTTCTGGTCCTCTCTTCTATAACAGACTACTGTTCTGGTCCTCTCTTCTATAACATTAGACTACTGTTCTGGTCCTCTCTTCTATAACATTAGACTACTGTTCTGGTCCTCTCTTCTATAACAGACTACTGTTCTGGTCCTCTCTTCTATAACAGACTACTGTTCTGGTCCTCTCTTCTATAACATCAGACTACTGTTCTGGTCCTCTCTTCTATAACATTAGACTACTGTTCTGGTCTTCTCTTCTATAACATCAGACTACTGTTCTGGTCCTCTCTTCTATAACATCAGACTACTGTTCTGGTCCTCTCTTCTATAACAGACTACTGTTCTGGTCCTCTCTTCTATAACATTAGACTACTGTTCTGGTCCTCTCTTCTATAACATTAGACTACTGTTCTGGTCCTCTCTTCTATAACATTAGACTACTGTTCTGGTCCTCTCTTCTATAACAGACTACTGTTCTGGTCCTCTCTTCTATAACATCAGACTACTGTTCTGGTCCTCTCTTCTATAACAGACTACTGTTCTGGTCCTCTCTTCTATAACATTAGACTACTGTTCTGGTCCTCTCTTCTATAACATTAGACTACTGTTCTGGTCCTCTCTTCTATAACATTAGACTACTGTTCTGGTCCTCTCTTCTATAACATTAGACTACTGTTCTGGTCCTCTCTTCTATAACATTAGACTACTGTTCTGGTCCTCTCTTCTATAACAGACTACTGTTCTGGTCCTCTCTTCTATAACATTAGACTACTGTTCTGGTCCTCTCTTCTATAACATTAGACTACTGTTCTGGTCCTCTCTTCTATAACATTAGACTACTGTTCTGGTCCTCTCTTCTATAACAGACTACTGTTCTGGTCCTCTCTTCTATAACATTAGACTACTGTTCTGGTCCTCTCTTCTATAACATTAGACTACTGTTCTGGTCCTCTCTTCTATAACATTAGACTACTGTTCTGGTCCTCTCTTCAATAACATTAGACTACTGTTCTGGTCCTCTCTTCTATAACATCAGACTACTGTTCTGGTCCTCTCTTCTATAACATTAGACTACTGTTCTGGTCCTCTCTTCTATAACATCAGACTACTGTTCTGGTCCTCTCTTCTATAACATCAGACTACTGTTCTGGTCCTCTCTTCTATAACATTAGACTACTGTTCTGGTCCTCTCTTCTATAACATTAGACTACTGTTCTGGTCCTCTCTTCTATAACATTAGACTACTGTTCTGGTCCTCTCTTCTATAACATTAGACTACTGTTCTGGTCCTCTCTTCTATAACATTAGACTACTGTTCTGGTCCTCTCTTCTATAACATTAGACTACTGTTCTGGTCCTCTCTTCTATAACATCAGACTACTGTTCTGGTCCTCTCTTCTATAACATTAGACTACTGTTCTGGTCCTCTCTTCTATAACAGACTACTGTTCTGGTCCTCTCTTCTATAACATTAGACTACTGTTCTGGTCCTCTCTTCTATAACATCAGACTACTGTTCTGGTCCTCTCTTCTATAACATCAGACTACTGTCCTGGTCCTCTCTTCTATAACATTAGACTACTGTTCTGGTCCTCTCTTCTATAACATTAGACTACTGTTCTGGTCCTCTCTTCTATAACATTAGACTACTGTTCTGGTCCTCTCTTCTATAACATTAGACTACTGTTCTGGTCCTCTCTTCTATAACATTAGACTACTGTTCTGGTCTTCTCTTCTATAACATTAGACTACTGTTCTGGTCCTCTCTTCTATAACATTAGACTACTGTTCTGGTCCTCTCTTCTATAACATTAGACTACTGTTCTGGTCCTCTCTTCTATAACATTAGACTACTGTTCTGGTCCTCTCTTCTATAACAGACTACTGTTCTGGTCCTCTCTTCTATAACAGACTACTGTTCTGGTCCTCTCTTCTATAACAGACTACTGTTCTGGTCCTCTCTTCTATAACATTAGACTACTGTTCTGGTCCTCTCTTCTATAACAGACTACTGTTCTGGTCCTCTCTTCTATAACAGACTACTGTTCTGGTCCTCTCTTCTATAACATTAGACTACTGTTCTGGTCCTCTCTTCTATAACAGACTACTGTTCTGGTCCTCTCTTCTATAACATTAGACTACTGTTCTGGTCCTCTCTTCTATAACATTAGACTACTGTTCTGGTCCTCTCTTCAATAACATTAGACTACTGTTCTGGTCCTCTCTTCTATAACATCAGACTACTGTTCTGGTCCTCTCTTCTATAACATTAGACTACTGTTCTGGTCCTCTCTTCTATAACATCAGACTACTGTTCTGGTCCTCTCTTCTATAACATTAGACTACTGTTCTGGTCCTCTCTTCTATAACATTAGACTACTGTTCTGGTCCTCTCTTCTATAACATTAGACTACTGTTCTGGTCCTCTCTTCTATAACATTAGACTACTGTTCTGGTCCTCTCTTCTATAACATTAGACTACTGTTCTGGTCCTCTCTTCTATAACATTAGACTACTGTTCTGGTCCTCTCTTCTATAACATCAGACTACTGTTCTGGTCCTCTCTTCTATAACATTAGACTACTGTTCTGGTCCTCTCTTCTATAACAGACTACTGTTCTGGTCCTCTCTTCTATAACATTAGACTACTGTTCTGGTCCTCTCTTCTATAACATTAGACTACTGTTCTGGTCCTCTCTTCTATAACATCAGACTACTGTTCTGGTCCTCTCTTCTATAACATCAGACTACTGTTCTGGTCCTCTCTTCTATAACATTAGACTACTGTTCTGGTCCTCTCTTCTATAACATTAGACTACTGTTCTGGTCCTCTCTTCTATAACATTAGACTACTGTTCTGGTCCTCTCTTCTATAACATTAGACTACTGTTCTGGTCCTCTCTTCTATAACATTAGACAACTGTTCTGGTCTTCTCTTCTATAACATTAGACTACTGTTCTGGTCCTCTCTTCTATAACATTAGACTACTGTTCTGGTCCTCTCTTCTATAACAGACTACTGTTCTGGTCCTCTCTTCTATAACAGACTACTGTTCTGGTCCTCTCTTCTATAACATTAGACTACTGTTCTGGTCCTCTCTTCTATAACATTAGACTACTGTTCTGGTCCTCTCTTCTATAACAGACTACTGTTCTGGTCCTCTCTTCTATAACAGACTACTGTTCTGGTCCTCTCTTCTATAACAGACTACTGTTCTGGTCCTCTCTTCTATAACATCAGACTACTGTTCTGGTCCTCTCTTCTATAACAGACTACTGTTCTGGTCCTCTCTTCTATAACATTAGACTACTGTTCTGGTCCTCTCTTCTATAACATCAGACTACTGTTCTGGTCCTCTCTTCTATAACATTAGACTACTGTTCTGGTCCTCTCTTCTATAACATTAGACTACTGTTCTGGTCCTCTCTTCTATAACAGACTACTGTTCTGGTCCTCTCTTCTATAACATTAGACTACTGTTCTGGTCCTCTCTTCTATAACATTAGACTACTGTTCTGGTCCTCTCTTCTATAACATTAGACTACTGTTCTGGTCCTCTCTTCTATAACAGACTACTGTTCTGGTCCTCTCTTCTATAACAGACTACTGTTCTGGTCCTCTCTTCTATAACATTAGACTACTGTTCTGGTCCTCTCTTCTATAACAGACTACTGTTCTGGTCCTCTCTTCTATAACATTAGACTACTGTTCTGGTCCTCTCTTCTATAACATTAGACTACTGTTCTGGTCCTCTCTTCTATAACAGACTACTGTTCTGGTCCTCTCTTCTATAACAGACTACTGTTCTGGTCCTCTCTTCTATAACATTAGACTACTGTTCTGGTCTTCTCTTCTATAACATTAGACTACTGTTCTGGTCCTCTCTTCTATAACATTAGACTACTGTTCTGGTCCTCTCTTCTATAACATTAGACTACTGTTCTGGTCCTCTCTTCTATAACATTAGACTACTGTTCTGGTCCTCTCTTCTATAACATTAGACTACTGTTCTGGTCCTCTCTTCTATAACATTAGACTACTGTTCTGGTCCTCTCTTCTATAACATTAGACTACTGTTCTGGTCCTCTCTTCTATAACATTAGACTACTGTTCTGGTCCTCTCTTCTATAACATTAGACTACTGTTCTGGTCCTCTCTTCTATAACATTAGACTACTGTTCTGGTCCTCTCTTCTATAACATTAGACTACTGTTCTGGTCCTCTCTTCTATAACATCAGACTACTGTTCTGGTCCTCTCTTCTATAACATTAGACTACTGTTCTGGTCCTCTCTTCTATAACATTAGACTACTGTTCTGGTCCTCTCTTCTATAACATTAGACTACTGTTCTGGTCCTCTCTTCTATAACATTAGACTACTGTTCTGGTCCTCTCTTCTATAACATTAGACTACTGTTCTGGTCCTCTCTTCTATAACATTAGACTACTGTTCTGGTCCTCTCTTCTATAACATTAGACTACTGTTCTGGTCCTCTCTTCTATAACAGACTACTGTTCTGGTCCTCTCTTCTATAACATTAGACTACTGTTCTGGTCCTCTCTTCTATAACATTAGACTACTGTTCTGGTCCTCTCTTCTATAACATTAGACTACTGTTCTGGTCCTCTCTTCTATAACATTAGACTACTGTTCTGGTCCTCTCTTCTATAACATTAGACTACTGTTCTGGTCCTCTCTTCTATAACAGACTACTCTTCTGGTCCTCTCTTCTATAACAGACTACTGTTCTGGTCCTCTCTTCTATAACATTAGACTACTGTTCTGGTCTTCTCTTCTATAACAGACTACTGTTCTGGTCCTCTCTTCTATAGCATCAGACTACTGTTCTGGTCCTCTCTTCTATAACATTAGACTACTGTTCTGGTCCTCTCTTCTATAACATTAGACTACTGTTCTGGTCCTCTCTTCTATAACAGACTACTGTTCTGGTCCTCTCTTCTATAACAGACTACTGTTCTGGTCCTCTCTTCTATAACATTAGACTACTGTTCTGGTCCTCTCTTCTATAACATTAGACTACTGTTCTGGTCCTCTCTTCTATAACATTAGACTACTGTTCTGGTCCTCTCTTCTATACCATTAGACTACTGTTCTGGTCCTCTCTTCTATAACAGACTACTGTTCTGGTCCTCTCTTCTATAGCATCAGACTACTGTTCTGGTCCTCTCTTCTATAACAGACTACTGTTCTGGTCCTCTCTTCTATAACATTAGACTACTGTTCTGGTCTTCTCTTCTATAACAGACTACTGTTCTGGTCCTCTCTTCTATAACAGACTACTGTTCTGGTCCTCTCTTCTATAACATTAGACTACTGTTCTGGTCCTCTCTTCTATAACATTAGACTACTGTTCTGGTCCTCTCTTCTATAACAGACTACTGTTCTGGTCCTCTCTTCTATAACATTAGACTACTGTTCTGGTCCTCTCTTCTATAACATTAGACTACTGTTCTGGTCCTCTCTTCTATAACATTAGACTACTGTTCTGGTCCTCTCTTCTATACCATTAGACTACTGTTCTGGTCCTCTCTTCTATAACAGACTACTGTTCTGGTCCTCTCTTCTATAGCATCAGACTACTGTTCTGGTCATCTCTTCTATAACAGACTACTGTTCTGGTCCTCTCTTCTATAACATTAGACTACTGTTCTGGTCTTCTCTTCTATAACATTAGACTACTGTTCTGGTCCTCTCTTCTATAACAGACTACTGTTCTGGTCCTCTCTTCTATAACATTAGACTACTGTTCTGGTCCTCTCTTCTATAACATTAGACTACTGTTCTGGTCCTCTCTTCTATAACAGACTACTGTTCTGGTCCTCTCTTCTATAACAGACTACTGTTCTGGTCCTCTCTTCTATAACATTAGACTACTGTTCTGGTCCTCTCTTCTATAACATTAGACTACTGTTCTGGTCCTCTCTTCTATAACATTAGACTACTGTTCTGGTCCTCTCTTCTATACCATTAGACTACTGTTCTGGTCCTCTCTTCTATAACAGACTACTGTTCTGGTCCTCTCTTCTATAACAGACTACTGTTCTGGTCCTCTCTTCTATAACATTAGACTACTGTTCTGGTCCTCTCTTCTATAACATTAGACTACTGTTCTGGTCCTCTCTTCTATAACATTAGACTACTGTTCTGGTCCTCTCTTCTATAACATTAGACTACTGTTCTGGTCCTCTCTTCTATAACATTAGACTACTGTTCTGGTCCTCTCTTCTATAACATTAGACTACTGTTCTGGTCCTCTCTTCTATAACATTAGACTACTGTTCTGGTCCTCTCTTCTATAACATTAGACTACTGTTCTGGTCCTCTCTTCTATAACATCAGACTACTGTTCTGGTCCTCTCTTCTATAACATTAGACTACTGTTCTGGTCCTCTCTTCTATAACATTAGACTACTGTTCTGGTCCTCTCTTCTATAACATTAGACTACTGTTCTGGTCCTCTCTTCTATAACATTAGACTACTGTTCTGGTCCTCTCTTCTATAACATTAGACTACTGTTCTGGTCCTCTCTTCTATAACATTAGACTACTGTTCTGGTCCTCTCTTCTATAACATTAGACTACTGTTCTGGTCCTCTCTTCTATAACAGACTACTGTTCTGGTCCTCTCTTCTATAACATTAGACTACTGTTCTGGTCCTCTCTTCTATAACATTAGACTACTGTTCTGGTCCTCTCTTCTATAACATTAGACTACTGTTCTGGTCCTCTCTTCTATAACATTAGACTACTGTTCTGGTCCTCTCTTCTATAACATTAGACTACTGTTCTGGTCCTCTCTTCTATAACAGACTACTGTTCTGGTCCTCTCTTCTATAACATTAGACTACTGTTCTGGTCCTCTCTTCTATAACATTAGACTACTGTTCTGGTCCTCTCTTCTATAACATTAGACTACTGTTCTGGTCCTCTCTTCTATAACATTAGACTACTGTTCTGGTCCTCTCTTCTATAACAGACTACTCTTCTGGTCCTCTCTTCTATAACAGACTACTGTTCTGGTCCTCTCTTCTATAACATTAGACTACTGTTCTGGTCTTCTCTTCTATAACAGACTACTGTTCTGGTCCTCTCTTCTATAGCATCAGACTACTGTTCTGGTCCTCTCTTCTATAACATTAGACTACTGTTCTGGTCCTCTCTTCTATAACAGACTACTGTTCTGGTCCTCTCTTCTATAACATTAGACTACTGTTCTGGTCCTCTCTTCTATAACATTAGACTACTGTTCTGGTCCTCTCTTCTATAACATTAGACTACTGTTCTGGTCCTCTCTTCTATACCATTAGACTACTGTTCTGGTCCTCTCTTCTATAACAGACTACTGTTCTGGTCCTCTCTTCTATAGCATCAGACTACTGTTCTGGTCCTCTCTTCTATAACAGACTACTGTTCTGGTCCTCTCTTCTATAACATTAGACTACTGTTCTGGTCTTCTCTTCTATAACAGACTACTGTTCTGGTCCTCTCTTCTATAACAGACTACTGTTCTGGTCCTCTCTTCTATAACATTAGACTACTGTTCTGGTCCTCTCTTCTATAACATTAGACTACTGTTCTGGTCCTCTCTTCTATAACAGACTACTGTTCTGGTCCTCTCTTCTATAACATTAGACTACTGTTCTGGTCCTCTCTTCTATAACATTAGACTACTGTTCTGGTCCTCTCTTCTATAACATTAGACTACTGTTCTGGTCCTCTCTTCTATACCATTAGACTACTGTTCTGGTCCTCTCTTCTATAACAGACTACTGTTCTGGTCCTCTCTTCTATAGCATCAGACTACTGTTCTGGTCATCTCTTCTATAACAGACTACTGTTCTGGTCCTCTCTTCTATAACATTAGACTACTGTTCTGGTCTTCTCTTCTATAACATTAGACTACTGTTCTGGTCCTCTCTTCTATAACAGACTACTGTTCTGGTCCTCTCTTCTATAACATTAGACTACTGTTCTGGTCCTCTCTTCTATAACATTAGACTACTGTTCTGGTCCTCTCTTCTATAACAGACTACTGTTCTGGTCCTCTCTTCTATAACAGACTACTGTTCTGGTCCTCTCTTCTATAACATTAGACTACTGTTCTGGTCCTCTCTTCTATAACATTAGACTACTGTTCTGGTCCTCTCTTCTATAACATTAGACTACTGTTCTGGTCCTCTCTTCTATACCATTAGACTACTGTTCTGGTCCTCTCTTCTATAACAGACTACTGTTCTGGTCCTCTCTTCTATAGCATCAGACTACTGTTCTGGTCCTCTCTTCTATAACAGACTACTGTTCTGGTCCTCTCTTCTATAACATTAGACTACTGTTCTGGTCTTCTCTTCTATAACAGACTACTGTTCTGGTCCTCTCTTCTATAACAGACTACTGTTCTGGTCCTCTCTTCTATAACATTAGACTACTGTTCTGGTCTTCTCTTCTATAACATTAGACTACTGTTCTGGTCCTCTCTTCTATAACAGACTACTGTTCTGGTCCTGTCTTCTATAACATTAGACTACTGTTCTGGTCCTCTCTTCTATAACATTAGACTACTGTTCTGGTCCTCTCTTCTATAACATTAGACTACTGTTCTGGTCCTCTCTTCTATAACATTAGACTACTGTTCTGGTCCTCTGTTCTATAACATTAGACTACTGTTCTGGTCCTCTCTTCTATAACATTAGACTACTGTTCTGGTCCTCTCTTCTATAACATTAGACTACTGTTCTGGTCCTCTGTTCTATAACATTAGACTACTGTTCTGGTCCTCTCTTCTATAACATTAGACTACTGTTCTGGTCCTCTCTTCTATAACATTAGACTACTGTTCTGGTCCTCTCTTCTATAACATTAGACTACTGTTCTGGTCCTCTCTTCTATAACAGACTACTGTTCTGGTCCTCTCTTCTATAACATTAGACTACTGTTCTGGTCCTCTCTTCTATAACATTAGACTACTGTTCTGGTCCTCTCTTCTATAACAGACTACTGTTCTGGTCCTCTCTTCTATAACATTAGACTTCTTCTCTGGGCCTCCCAACTCTTTATTTTTAACTCTACATTCCGCAGCTTTTCACTTATTTAATTAAACTCTGACATTGTTCTTTTAACCTCTGTGGATCTACATTAACCTTTTATTCCCGTCCCATAAGCCTTTGGCAATAAGATATGTAGGCTATTTGGTGCGTGGGAAGTTTAGGCTTAAATAGGCTACTAATCATCCCTGTTAGCCGAAAATAATGAACGAAAAACCTCAATGTAGCCTATAGATATATATTGCACAATAATTCTACATTTATGGATTTTTTAAAAGGTTTTGTTTTCTCTTTATTCAACCCGCTCGCCACCCCCCCGGCCTTCATCCACACAATATTCCATAACCCTAAACACACCCGCCCCGCGGACAACCCGGAGACTGCGGGGTTATGCGGTTATGAGTCAACCGCCGCATCACGCCTTTCCTTCTTGCTTCTCCGTATCTGATATTCAGACCTACCTTCTGAAGGTGCGTAATTAACAGGGTTTTGCAGGTGTGGTTCCCTTGCGCTTGCTGAATAAATAAACGTAGACCTAAATTCAACAACTGAAAACCCTCACAACTTGCTGGTCAACATATTGTCTCGTGGAGTTTTAATTCGATAAGGGTTTTCAGTACCTTTATCTTAAGCCATCCCCTTAAATAGTTATTTAACCCATGGTAATGTTGGACGTTTCGTATATATACAATTAGAATAGGGAGAATAGTGAATAGTGTACAATAGTAGGCTATGCCGTCGTCTATTGCCTGCACTAACCATGGAACTGTGGGAGTGCACAGCCAAGTATCGCCCCATGTGTGTCGGGCTCAAACTGTTACGTCTTGGTCTGCCCTCCGTTCCATAACGATTTAAATAGACTAAATGCACTGGCATAACGCTGCTTCTCTCGTCCCCGCGCAAGGTGTAGACTGCTGATCGCTGTCCATGGTGCTGAAATTGCGACATGTCTATGCGGCTGCGCAGCCTAATCGAATCGATCACAGGACTTGTTTAGTGCCAAGGCTTCGCTTCGTTTTAGCTAATGGGTAAATGTTTATTGGTAGAGCTATTTGTTCGTCATTTCCTCTTAAAGCCTAACCGTTCACGAAGCTCTACAGGGTGTCCCAATGCTGACATTTTTAGACTGTTGCCCGGTGGCAGAGGTGGAACAAGTACTCAAATTGTCATACTTGAGTAACAGTTAAGATACGTTAATAGAAAATGACTCAAGTAAAAGTGAAAGTAACCTCGTAAAATACTACTTGACTAAAAGTCTAAAAGTATCAGATTTGAAATGTACTTATAATAATAATAATAATATATGCCGGATGTTCGGAATGTTCGGAATTGAAATATTGCAGATTATAAAATAAATGTTTGTTGCAGCAGCATACTGATCATCTACCAATATATATATATATATATTTCTCCATAGGATATACAACTGTCCTGTATAGGCTTCCTGAACCTGCATGACATGAGCCGTCCTCGCGCTCTCTCCCATCTCGAATAGAACGTTGTTGTGCGTAAAACCAGTCAATGACTGGCAAATAATACAGTCAGTCACCCTCAAAACACTAGTTTACTAGGTATTGTTTCATTATGCAGTGTACTATCTACAGCTATACACAGTATTTATAAACTTATTATCAAAATAACATCTCAAATAGCCTAACAATAAGGGAGAAAGTAGTCTGCTTGAGGATACTGTACTTTCAGACACTATTTATGGTTGAACTCCACGGGTTTTGTCTGGCTAATAGCCTTAACAAATGGGCTAAATTCAATTGAATTAAATCACATTTAATCCACCACGGCCTGTCGGCCCAAGTTGCCGACCCAACTGTTTTCTATGCTGAGTATTGCAAACCCAGACATTTCTGAGACATTGGGCATTATATGACCATTGCGCTGCACATAATTCAAATGAATTGTTGGATGATGGATGCCAAGATATACCAGAGATAAGGGACCGTTGATATTGTAACCACACAACTCAAACATCGGTTCACCAGTAGCCTATGAACGAAATTACAAACAACTTTATTGTTGTTGTTCGAGCCCTCAAGAACTGTTGTCTGCTAAAGAGTATGGTCTGTTCGCATCTGCAAATGTATGGGCTTTCCAGTACCCAGACGACCTGTCCCAAGAGCTTCCTATAGAGTTCATCTATTTCCAGTAGCCAGACGACCTGTCCCAAGAGCTTCCTATAGAGTTAATCTATTTCCAGTACCCAGACGACCTGTCCCAAGAGCTTCCTATAGAGTTAATCTATTTCCAGTACCCAGACGACCTGTCCCAAGAGCTTCCTATAGAGTTCATCTATTTCCAGTACCCAGACGACCTGTCCCAAGAGCTTCCTATAGAGTTCATCTATTTCCAGTAGCCAGACGACCTGTCCCAAGAGCTTCCTATAGAGTTAATCTCTTTCCAGTACCCAGACGACCTGTCCCAAGAGTTTCCTATAGAGTTAATCTATTTCCAGTAGCCAGACGACCTGTCCCAAGAGCTTCCGATAGAGTTAATCTCTTTCCAGTACCCAGACGACCTGTCCCAAGAGCTTCCTATAGAGTTAATCTATTTCCAGTACCCAGACGACCTGTCCCAAGAGCTTCCTATAGAGTTAATCTATTTCCAGTAGCCAGACGACCTGTCCCAAGAGCTTCCTATAGAGTTAATCTATTTCCAGTAGCCAGACGACCTGTCCCAAGAGCTTCCTATAGAGTTAATCTATTTCCAGTAGCCAGACGACCTGTCCCAAGAGCTTCCTATAGAGTTCACCTCTTTCCGTAACGTGTTGAGAGCGGGAATGGAGGAGAATGCGAGCCTCAATTAAAGATGGTACAGAATAGAAGATAAATACTGTATTTGAAGAACAACTCCGGTCTGCCCATGTTCCCTGATGTTGCTATGGCAACCAAGCAGGTTTTTGTTTACCTTCCCTGTGTTTGTTGCCTCTGCGGAGAGATCTGTTTTCTAAATTGAAACTCATGAAGAACTACATATGAAGCATTAAAGCTCCGGGTCTGATATGCGCTGTTGAACACCTGAGTAAACTCTGCTCATTACACTGGCGCCGTCGTAGGCTTGACCACGACATATATTCACCGATACCCCCTTGTACTTTCAATCAGTTTATTTTTTATTTTTCACTTTTTCAGTCACATTCCTGAAGCCCAATAAACAAACAATCACTTAGCTCTCTAGTACATATGGACATTAAGTTAACAACGTTAATGAATGACTTGTTGGAGGGCTGGAGGGCTACTCTCAAAATGATTTATTATACAAAATATAAAACATAGATATCGATGACAGGAGCGTGTGCCCCCCCCCCAGACCTCGTGGGTCTCCCACCTTGCGGGTAACGACTACGGGTCCTTCTTTTTGTGACGTCATCCTCCGTTACTAATGATCCTCAGCAACAACCACAAGGCCACGAGGCAAATGAAGGTAAACGAAACAATGGAATTAATAAATGGAATGATAATGTCGGCTACATACCAAATGAATGGAACTAACATTTGAATTTTCGTGTGTTTATTACGCCTACAGACTGTCCATACTGATAATGGCTATTATTTGACGTGATAGAAATAGGAGATAGAGAAAGTCGGGGTAGTCTATAATTAAGACATTCGAGTGTGCCCATCCCCGCAAGTGAAAAGGTCATTTTAAAAGGTCATTTAAATTCTGCATAATGACACAGCCTTTCATAAACTTTATTGTGGGAAAGTTGATGTGCTTCAGTTTGTTGCCATATGACTGGTTTCACATTTGTCTCTTGCGATTTTTAGGTAAAATAATTATAAAGCTAAGTGTCATTTCTATTTACAATCCCCTTGTCCAAACGGATTACTCATTTACCTAGCTCTTATCAATAGCTCTTATCAATAGCTCTTATCAATAGCTCTTATCAATAGCTCTTATCAATAGCTCTGATCAATAGCTCTTATCAATAGCTCTTATCAATAGCTCTGATCAATAGCTCTGATCAATAGCTCTTATCAATAGCTCTTATCAATAGCTCTGATCAATATCTCTTATCAATAGCTCTTATCAATAGCTCTTATCAATAGCTCTGATCAATAGCTCTTATCAATAGCTCTTATCAATAGCTCTCATCAATAGCTCTCATCAATAGCTCTCATCAATAGCTCTTATCAATAGCTCTTATCAATAGCTCTTATCAATAGCTCTTATCAATAGCTCTGATCAATAGTTCTTATCAATAGCTCTTATCAATAGCTCTTATCAATAGCTCTGATCAATAGCTCTGATCAGGTTGTAAATTACAGTGCTTGGAGAATGGTGCTATTTATATCGAGATAAAAAAAGTATATTCTTTTTCCACTTGGAGCTGACAGGTTCGCTAGACCTTATTCATGGTTTCCTGGCGCATAAAGGTGGTGGAATTCTGAGGGAATTAAGTCGAGGTCAGAATACAGTGTATCTGTAGACACGCCTCCTCCACCACACCTACATTAATACAGTGTATCTGTAGACACGCCTCCTCCACCACACCTACATTAATACAGTGTATCTGTAGACACGCCTCCTCCACCACACCTACATTAATACAGTGTATCTGTAGACACGCCTCCTCCACCACACCTCCATTAATACAGTGTATCTGTAGACACGCCTCCTCCACCACACCTTCATTAATACAGTGTATCTGTAGACACGCCTCCTCCACCACACCTCCATTAATACAGTGTATCTGTAGACACGCCTCCTCCACCACACCTCCATTAATACAGTGTATCTGTAGACACGCCTCCTCCACCACACCTCCATTAATACAGTGTATCTGTAGACACGCCTCCTCCACCACACCTCCATTAATACAGTGTATCTGTAGACACGCCTCCTCCACCACACCTCCATTAATACAGTGTATCTGTAGACACGCCTCCTCCACCACACCTCCATTAATACAGTGTATCTGTAGACACGCCTCCTCCACCACACCTCCATTATTACAGTGTATCTATAGACACACCTCCATTAATACAGTGTATCTGTAGACACACCTCCATTTATACAGTGTATCTGTAGACACGCCTCCTCCACCACACCTCCATTAATACAGTGTATCTGTAGACACACCTCCATTAATACAGTGTATCTGTAGACACACCTCCATTAATACAGTGTATCTGTAGACACACCTCCATTAATACAGTGTATCTGTAGACACACCTCCATTAATACAGTGTATCTGTAGACACGCCTCCTCCACCACACCTCCATTAATACAGTGTATCTGTAGACACGCCTCCTCCACCACACCTCCATTAATACAGTGTATCTGTAGACACACCTCCATTAATACAGTGTATCTGTAGACACGCCTCCTCCACCACACCTCCATTAATACAGTGTATCTGTAGACACGCCTCCTCCACCACACCTCCATTAATACAGTGTATCTGTAGACACACCTCCATTAATACAGTGTATCTGTAGACACGCCTCCTCCACCACACCTCCATTAATACAGTGTATCTGTAGACACGCCTCCTCCACTATAGTTTGTTGTTGTTTGTGTGCATGTCTGAGGTCAATCCATTTTCAAATTCAGCCAATTCCAATGTCTTGTACTTTCTGAATGAACTGAATGTAAATGGAACCCCAACCATTCATCTGTACCTGTTTCACCTCCTTTCTCATCATCCCATCTCTCTCCTTCTGTACAGTTTCTCCTGACCCCTGTACCTGTTTCACCTCCTTTCTCATCATCCCATCTCTCTCCTTCTGTACAGTTTCTCCTGAACCCTGTACCTGTGTCTGTTTGGCATCACTCTCAGTCTGTACAGTTTCCCCTGACCCCTGTACCTGTTTCACCTCCTTTCTCATCATCCCATCTCTCTCAGTCTGTACAGTTTCTCCTGACCCCTGTACCTGTGTCTGTTTGGCATCTCTCTCAGTCTGTACAGTTTCCCCTGACCCCTGTACCTGTTTCACCTCCTTTCTCATCATCCCATCTCTCTCAGTCTGTACAGTTTCTCCTGACCCCTGTACCTGTGTCTGTTTGGCATCTCTCTCAGTCTGTACAGTTTCTCCTGACCCCTGTACCTGTGTCTGTTTGACATCTCTCTCAGTCTGTACAGTTTCTCCTGACCCCTGTACCTGTGTCTGTTTGGCATCTCTCTCAGTGTGTACAGTTTCCCCTGACCCCTGACCCCTGTACCTGTGTCTGTTTGGCATCTCTCTCAGTCTGTACAGTTTCTCCTGAACTCTGTACCTGTGTCTGTTTGGCATCTCTCTCAGTCTGTACAGTTTCTCCTGACCCCTGTATCAGTGTCTGTTTGACATCTCTCTCTGTCTGTACAGTTTCTCCTGAACCCTGTATCTGTGTCTGTTTGACATCTCTCTCAGTCTGTACAGTTTCCCCTGACCCCTGTATCTGTGTCTGTTTGACATCTCTCTCAGTCTGTACAGTTTCCCCTGACCCCTGTATCTCTGTCTGTTTCACATCTCTCTCAGTCTGTACAGTTTCTCCTGACCCCTGTATCTGTGTCTGTTTGACATCTCTCTCAGTCTGTACAGTTTCTCCTGACCCCTGTATCTGTGTCTGTTTGACATCTCTCTCAGTCTGTACAGTTTCTCCTGAACCCTGTATCTGTGTCTGTTTGACATCTCTCTCAGTCTGTACAGTTTCCCCTGACCCCTGTATCTGTGTCTGTTTGACATCTCTCTCAGTCTGTACAGTTTCTCCTGACCCCGTGTCTATAAAAGAGAACAGCACTGTGGACGTTCTAGTAGCCAGAATCACCTGTAGTGACGATGTTCAGCTGACCGTCACGGAGAACCCTGCGGAGGCGTTCTACCTGCGGGGGACGGACCTCATCGCCAAGAGAGGACTGGACTTTGAGGTGAGAGCTCTAGGGGCAATGTATCAAGCTGATCTAGGATCAGTTTTGCTTTGTAGAATAGAAGGAATACAATCTGCGGGGGGGGCTGATCCTGGATCAGAACTCGTACTCTGAGATACTTTATACGTACAGCGTCAGAACTTAACATCCATAGCAATTTTTAACATGTCACAAAGTGCATTCATTTTAAAACTGTGTTTTCTTCTTGGACAAGTTCAGCTAGTGTTGTGAGGTATGGCTTGCATGCTCGACTGCAAAGTAGTTGGCCTGGAACGTTGCCATGAACCGGCTCAGTTACGGGGGGGGGGGGTCAAAGGTCATTTTTCCTTTGACAAAAAAGAAAGGTCGAGGGTCAATGAGGCATTCTGTCTGTGGTGTGAAATAACAGCTGCTGCATTTGTGTTCGTTTCCTAGTCTCTGCCCCGTGTGGATGATGCTCTGTGGGTCCGGGTGCGCTGCAACAGAACTGGCTCCAGATCAGTGAGTAGTAGTGATGACATGTCTCATGGTCATGATGCTCTGTGGGTCCGGGTGCGCTGCAACAGAACTGGCTCCAGATCAGTGAGTAGTAGTGATGACATGTCTCATGGTCATGATGCTCTGTGGGTCCGGGTGCGCTGCAACAGAACTGGCTCCAGATCAGTGAGTAGTAGTGATGACATGTCTCATGGTCATGATGCTCTGTGGGTCAGGGTGCGCTGCAACTGAACTGGCTCCAGATCAGTGAGTAGTAGTGATGACATGTCTCATGGTCATGATGCTCTGTGGGTCAGGGTGCGCTGCAACTGAACTGGCTCCAGATCAGTGAGTAGTAGTGATGACATGTCTCATGGTCATGGGGCTGTGGGTCAGGGTGCGCTGCAACAGAACTGGCTCCAGATCAGTGAGTAGTAGTGATGACATGTCTCATGGTCATGATGCTCTGTGGGTCCGGGTGCGCTGCAACAGAACTGGCTCCAGATCAGTGAGTAGTAGTGATGACATGTCTCATGGTCATGATGCTCTGTGGGTTATGTCCCAAATGGTCTATAGTAGTACCACTATATAGGGAATAGGGCTCTGGTCTATAGTAGTACCACTATATAGGGAATAGGGCTCTGGTCTATAGTAGTACCACTATATAGGGAATAGGGCTCTGGTCTATAGTAGTACCACTATATAGGGAATAGGGCTCTGGTCTATAGTAGTGTACTATATAGGGAATAGGGCTCTGGTCTATAGTAGTGTACTATATAGGGAATAGGGCTCTGGTCTATAGTAGTGTACTATATAGGGAATAGGGCTCTGGTCTATAGTAGTGTACTATATAGGGAATAGGGCTCTGGTCTATAGTAGTGTACTATATAGGGAATAGGGCTCTGGTCTATAGTAGTACCACTATATAGGGAATAGGGCTCTGGTCTATAGTAGTGTACTATATAGGGAATAGGGCTCTGGTCTATAGTAGTGTACTATATAGGGAATAGGGATCTGGTCTATAGTAGTGTACTATATAGGGAATAGGGCTCTGGTCTATAGTAGTACCACTATATAGGGAATAGGGCTCTGGTCTATAGTAGTACCACTATATAGGGAATAGGGCTCTGGTCTATAGTATTACCACTATATAGGGAATAGGGCTCTGGTCTATAGTAGTACCACTATATAGGGAATAGGGCTCTGGTCTATAGTAGTACCACTATATAGGGAATAGGGCTCTGGTCTATAGTAGTACCACTATATAGGGAATAGGGCTCTGGAATCCTAAGCATCAGTTAGTCTCTATTTCTGGGCTGTGCCTGTCAAACCAAAGGTCAAAGGTCAAACCATATTTCTGCTCTCTATGGGTGAAGAACTTCAATGTATAAAATATCTGGTTGTTTTCACATCAAGTCTTCAACTCTAAAAAAATAAGTAGGTTCTCTAAAATGCTTTGCTGCTTTCAAATGCCAACTAATAACGATTCATTCTTTTCTAAGGTGAACGTGTCTGTTGAAGTTTTCATTGAAAACGTGAACGATAATCCTCCAAACTTCGCTCAGAGTCATTACGTTCTCCAGGTGAACGAGGTGAGACCCTCTTCTATTTACCTTACTTCACTCAGAGTCATTACGTTCTCCAGGTGAACGAGGTGAGACCCTCTTCTATGTACCTTACTTCTCTCAGAGTCATTACGTTCTCCAGGTGAACGAGGTGAGACCCTCTTCTATGTACCTTACTTCACTCAGAGTCATTACGTTCTCCAGGTGAACGAGGTGAGACCCTCTTCTATTTACTATGTACCTTACTTCACTCAGAGTCATTACGTTCTCCAGGTGAACGAGGTGAGACCCTCTTCTATGTACCTTACTTCACTCAGAGTCATTACGTTCTCCAGGTGAACGAGGTGAGACCCTCTTCTATTTACTATGTACCTTACTTCACTCAGAGTCATTACGTTCTCCAGGTGAACGAGGTGAGACCCTCTTCTATGTACCTTACTTCTCTCAGAGTCATTACGTTCTCCAGGTGAACGAGGTGAGACCCTCTTCTATGTACCTTACTTCTCTCAGAGTCATTACGTTCTCCAGGTGAACGAGGTGAGACCCTCTTCTATTTACCTTACTTCACTCAGAGTCATTACGTTCTCCAGGTGAACGAGGTGAGACCCTCTTCTATGTACCTTACTTCACTCAGAGTCATTACGTTCTCCAGGTGAACGAGGTGAGACCCTCTTCTATTTACTATTTACCTTACTTCACTCAGAGTCATTACGTTCTCCAGGTGAACGAGGTGAGACCCTCTTCTATGTACCTTACTTCTCTCAGAGTCATTACGTTCTCCAGGTGAACGAGGTGAGACCCTCTTCTATGTACCTTACTTCGCTCAGAGTCATTACGTTCTCCAGGTGAACGAGGTGAGACCCTCTTCTATTTACTATGTACCTAACAGCATTAGACACTTCTCCGTGGGCCCAACAATACCATGGTGATTATGTTACGATGACAATAGTAATTAACTACTTGCACCCTTCATACATTGACTCCATGCTTCTACACCTGCATTGCTGGCTGTTTGGGGTTTTAGGCTGGGTTTCTGTACAGCACTTTGAGACATCAGCTGATGTACGAAGGGCTAAATAAATAAATAAATAAAATGTTTTTTTTTTATACAATACCACATCAGTTTGTATGAATAAACCTTCCATATCGGTACATTTCCATGAAGTAACATTTCTGTAATACAATATGTTGACTCTGAGCCCTCTCTCTCCCACAGCTGACTCCTGTGAACACCAGTGTTGGTCGGATAGAGGCCACAGACATTGACTCTGAGCCCTCTCTCTCCCACAGCTGACTCCTGTGAACACCAGTATTGGTCGGATAGAGGCCACAGACATTGACTCTGAGCCCTCTCTCTCCCACAGCTGACTCCTGTGAACACCAGTATTGGTCGGATAGAGGCCACAGACATTGACTCTGAGCCCTCTCTCTCCCACAGCTGACTCCTGTGAACAGCAGTATTGGTCGGATAGAGGCCACAGACATTGACTCTGAGCCCCCTCTCTCTCCCACAGCTGACTCCTGTGAACACCAGTGTTGGTCGGATAGAGGCCACAGACATTGACTCTGAGCCCCTGTACTATCGTTTAGAGTCAGCCACGGTAAGACCTTCCCTCCATCACCGATGAACACTATCACTGATCTGTTGATGCTGTTGTCTTGGTCCAGGTCTCTCCTGAAAATGTTTTTTATTTTATTTTTTATCTCAACAAGACAAACCTGGTATAAATAAAGGTTCAGTTAATTCATTGCTCAGCAGATTAAAGACGTTTGTCATTGTTGGTGTCACCAGAACAGGTATCTACGACTGGAGAATGCCAACACCCCCAACATACTGGTGCAAAACATAATTGACTACGACTCTGTCCAAAAGATCTCCCTGGTCTTACATGTACAGGTATACTGTTGTTGACATTCTGCCCTGCTGTTTATGTCAAATGGGATTACAAAGTATTCTAGAAATATACTAGAATCTGTAAAGTATTCAATAAATATACTAGAATTTGTAAAGTATTCCAGAAATATACTCTAATCTGTAAAAAATTAAAGAAATATACTAGAATCTGTGAAGTATTCAAGAAATATACTACAATCTGTAAAGTATTCAATAAATATACTATAATCTGTAAAGTATTCAATAAATGTACTAGAATCTGTAAAGTATTCCAGAAATATACTAGAATCTGTAAAGTATTCAAGAAATATACTTGAATCTGTAAAGTATTCCAGAAATATACTAGAATCTGTAAAATAACATAATCCTATAGTAGAGAACCAGGATCTGCTGTCCTCATCTCAATGCCCTTTGACCTTCCTTGACAATTTATTAACACCATTTCCCAGGACACGTATAACGTTTCTGAGTCCGGCGAGCCTTCGTTCACTGCCGTGGTGACCATCACGGTTAACGTGAAGGACGTTGACAACCGTCCACCGTGGTTCCAGCCCTGTGTCAGAACCAACCTGGGGATAGCCAAACTGTGTGTCAGCTCTGGCTACAGGGCAAAGGTCAACCTCACAGAGAAAGAGGTGTGTGATACAGTGTATCTGTGTACCTGAACAGAGAGAGGTGTGTGATACAGTGTATCTGTGTACCTGAACAGAGAGAGGTGTGATAATATCTGTGTACCTGAACAGAGAGAGGTGTGTGATACAGTGTATCTGTGTACCTGAACAGAGAGAGGTGTGATAATATCTGTGTACCTGAACAGAGAGAGGTGTGTGATACAGTGTATCTGTGTACCTGAACAGAGAGAGGTGTGTGTTACAGTGTATCTGTGTACCTGAACAGAGAGAGGTGTGTGTTACAGTGTATCTGTGTACCTGAACAGAGAGAGGTGTGTGATACAGTGTATCTGTGTACCTGAACAGAGAGAGGTGTGTGTTACAGTGTATCTGTGTACCTGAACAGAGAGAGGTGTGTGTTACAGTGTATCTGTGTACCTGAACAGAGAGAGGTGTGTGATACAGTGTATCTGTGTACCTGAACAGAGAGAGGTGTGTTTACAGTGTATCTGTGTACCTGAACAGAGAGAGGTGTGTGTTACAGTGTATCTGTGTACCTGAACAGAGAGAGGTGTGTGTTACAGTGTATCTGTGTACCTGAACAGAGAGAGGTGTGTGATACAGTGTATCTGTGTACCTGAACAGAGAGAGGTGTGTGATACAGTGTATCTGTGTACCTGAACAGAGAGAGGTGTGTGATACAGTGTATCTGTGTACCTGAACAGAGAGAGGTGTGATACTATCTGTGTACCTGAACAGAGAGAGGTGTGATACTATCTGTGTACCTGAACAGAGAGAGGTGTGATACTATCTGTGTACCTGAACAGAGAGAGGTGTGATACTATCTGTGTACCTGAACAGAGAGGTGTGTGTTACAGTATATCTGTGTACCTATCATTTGAACCCTGGTCTGTTGTTGTCCACAGGACGGGGCTTTATCTCTGAACCCTGGTCTGTTGTTGTCCACAGGACGGGGCTTTATCTCTGAACCCTGGTCTGTTGTTGTCCACAGGACGGGGCTTTATCTCTGAACCCTGGTCTGTTGTTGTCCACAGGACGGGGCTTTATCTCTGAACCCTGGTCTGTTGTTGTCCACAGGACGGGGCTTTATCTCTGAACCCTGGTCTGTTGTTGTACACAGGACGGGGCTTTATCTCTGAACCCTGGTCTGTTGTTGTCCACAGGACGGTGCTCTATCTCTGGAGCCTGGTCCGTTATACGCCAAGGATGGAGACAGAAACAGGAGTGAGCTGATCAGCTACAGGATAATTAGAGGTACAACAGGTCTTTATGTTCTCCTCACAGTAATCTAGTGTTGATGTTCTCCTCACAGTAATCTAGTGTTGACGTTCTCCTCACAGTAATCTAGTGTTGATGTTCTCCTCACAGTAATCTAGTGTTGATGTTCTCCTCACAGTAATCTAGTGTTGATGTTCTCCTCACAGTAATCTAGTGTTGATGTTCTCCTCACAGTAATCTAGTGTTGATGTTCTCCTCACAGTAATCTAGTGTTGATGTTCTCCTCACAGTAATCTAGTGTTGATGTTCTCCTCACAGTAATCTAGTGTTGATGTTCTCCTCACAGTAATCTAGTGTTGATGTTCTCCTCACAGTAATCTAGTGTTGATGTTCTCCTCACAGTAATCTAGTGTTGATGTTCTCCTCACAGTAATCTAGTGTTGACGTTCTCCTCACAGTAATCTAGTGTTGATGTTCTCCTCACAGTAATCTAGTGTTGACGTTCTCCTCACAGTAATCTAGTGTTGACGTTCTCCTCACAGTAATCTAGTGTTGATGTTCTCCTCACAGTAATCTAGTGTTGATGTTCTCCTCACAGTAATCTAGTGTTGATGTCCTCCTCACAGTAATCTAGTATTGATGTTCTCCTCACAGTAATCTAGTGTTGATGTTCTCCTCACAGTAATCTAGTGTTGATGTTCTCCTCACAGTAATCTAGTGTTGATGTTCTCCTCACAGTAATCTAGTGTTGATGTTCTCCTCACAGTAATCTAGTGTTGATGTTCTCCTCACAGTAATCTAGTATTGATGTTCTCCTCACAGTAATCTAGTGTTGACGTTCTCCTCACAGTAATCTAGTGTTGATGTTCTCCTCACAGTAATCTAGTGTTGATGTTCTCCTCACAGTAATCTAGTGTTGATGTTCTCCTCACAGTAATCTAGTATTGATGTTCTCCTCACAGTAATCTAGTGTTGATGTTCTCCTCACAGTAATCTAGTGTTGATGTTCTCCTCACAGTAATCTAGTGTTGATGTTCTCCTCACAGTAATCTAGTGTTGATGTTCTCCTCACAGTAATCTAGTGTTGATGTTCTCCTCACAGTAATCTAGTGTTGATGTTCTCCTCACAGTAATCTAGTGTTGACGTTCTCCTCACAGTAATCTAGTGTTGATGTTCTCCTCACAGTAATCTAGTGTTGATGTTCTCCTCACAGTAATCTAGTGTTGATGTTCTCCTCACAGTAATCTAGTGTTGATGTTCTCCTCACAGTAATCTAGTGTTGATGTTCTCCTCACAGTAATCTAGTGTTGATGTTCTCCTCACAGTAATCTAGTGTTGATGTTCTCCTCACAGTAATCTAGTGTTGATGTTCTCCTCACAGTAATCTAGTGTTGATGTTCTCCTCACAGTAATCTAGTGTTGATGTTCTCCTCGCAGTAATCTAGTGTTGATGTTCTCCTCACAGTAATCTAGTGTTAATGTTCTCCTCACAGTAATCTAGTGTTGATGTTCTCCTCGCAGTAATCTAGTGTTGATGTTCTCCTCACAGTAATCTAGTGTTGATGTTCTCCTCACAGTAATCTAGTGTTGATGTTCTCCTCACAGTAATCTAGTGTTGACGTTCTCCTCACAGTAAGATGTATTTTACCTTATGAAGATGGAGACCCTGCCAGTAATCTAGTGTTGATGTTCTCCTCACAGTAATCTAGTGTTGACGTTCTCCTCACAGTAAGATGTATTTTACCTTATGAAGATGGAGACCCTGCCAGTAATCTAGTGTTGACGTTCTCCTCACAGTAAGATGTATTTTACCTTATGAAGATGGAGACCCTGCCAGTAATCTAGTGTTGATGTTCTCCTCACAGTAATCTAGTGTTGACGTTCTCCTCACAGTAAGATGTATTTTACCTTATGAAGATGGAGACCCTGCCAGTAATCTAGTGTTGACGTTCTCCTCACAGTAATCTAGTGTTGACGTTCTCCTCACAGTAAGATGTATTTTACCTTATGAAGATGGAGACCCTGCCAGTAATCTAGTGTTGATGTTCTCCTCACAGTAATCTAGTGTTGACGTTCTCCTCACAGTAATCTAGTGTTGACGTTCTCCTCACAGTAAGATGTATTTTACCTTATGAAGATGGAGACCCTGCCAGTAATCTAGTGTTGATGTTCTCCTCACAGTAATCTAGTGTTGACGTTCTCCTCACAGTAAGATGTATTTTACCTTATGAAGATGGAGACGCTGCCAGTAATCTAGTGTTGACGTTCTCCTCACAGTAATCTAGTGTTGACGTTCTCCTCACAGTAAGATGTATTTTACCTTATGAAGATGGAGACCCTGCCAGTAATCTAGTGTTGACGTTCTCCTCACAGTAATCTAGTGTTGACGTTCTCCTCACAGTAAAATGTATTTTACCTTATGAAGATGGAGACGCTGCCAGTAATCTAGTGTTGACGTTCTCCTCACAGTAATCTAGTGTTGACGTTCTCCTCACAGTAAGATGTATTTTACCTTATGAAGATGGAGACGCTGCCAGTAATCTAGTGTTAATGTTCTCCTCACAGTAATCTAGTGTTGACGTTCTCCTCACAGTAAAATGTATTTTACCTTATGAAGATGGAGACGCTGCCAGTAATCTAGTGTTGACGTTCTCCTCACAGTAATCTAGTGTTGACGTCCTCTCACAGTAATCTAGTGTTGACGTTCTCCTCACAGTAATCTAGTGTTGACGTTCTCCTCACAGTAATCTAGTGTTAATGTTCTCCTCACAGTAATCTAGTGTTAATGTTCTCCTCACAGTAATCTAGTGTTGACGTTCTCCTCACAGTAATCTAGTGTTAATGTTCTCCTCACAGTAATCTAGTGTTGACGTTCTCCTCACAGTAATCTAGTGTTAATGTTCTCCTCACAGTAATCTAGTGTTGACGTTCTCCTCACAGTAATCTAGTGTTAATGTTCTCCTCACAGTAATCTAGTGTTAATGTTCTCCTCACAGTAATCTAGTGTTGATGTTCTCCTCACAGTAATCTAGTGTTGACGTTCTCCTCACAGTAATCTAGTGTTGACGTTCTCCTCACAGTAAGATGTATTTTACCTTATGAAGATGGAGACCCTGCCAGTAATCTAGTGTTGACGTTCTCCTCACAGTAATCTAGTGTTGACGTTCTCCTCACAGTAATCTAGTGTTGACGTTCTCCTCACAGTAATCTAGTGTTGACGTTCTCCTCACAGTAAGATGTATTTTACCTTATGAAGATGGAGACGCTGCCAGTAAAGGGGGTAATTGGGAGCATATACAATGTTAGGGACTTCCTGTTCTCTTTACATTATCAGCTGAGCATCAACGTTTTTCATAAGGATGTGCGTATGACCACAAAGTTTTCTATATTATAAAAATATATCATAATTGATCAGATATCATCATACTGGTTTCTCCTCTGTTATCTCATAGCAGACTGATCTTGACCTCATGGTTTCTCCTCTGTATCTCATAGCAGACTGATCTTGACCTCATGGTTTCTCCTCTGTATCTCATAGCAGACTGATCTTGACTTCACGGTTTCTCCTCTGTATCTCATAGCAGACTGATCTTGACCTCATGGTTTCTCCTCTGTATCTCATAGCAGACTGATCTTGACTTCACGGTTTCTCCTCTGTATCCCATAGCAGACTGATCTTGACCTCACGGTTTCTCCTCTGTATCTCATAGCAGACTGATATTGACCTCACGGTTTGTGTATCTTTCCCTCTCAGGGAATGAAGGCAGCATCTTCCAGATCGATGAGGAGACGGGGAACATCTCCATGGCCAAAGCGGCAGACATAGCAGGCCCAATAACCCTCACGGTCCTGGTAAGAGATGTCTTTTCAATCTGTATTTCCATCTGTGCACTCAATTACTTCTTTTGGCATGTAATCGATTGAAAGCTATGATTGTGTTCAACATTGAAATTGATCTTCAGATCATGGATCTTTTCAAAAGCTATGATTGTGTTCAACATGGATAGGTAGGTAGGAGTAGATCATCACCATAGTATATTAATACAGGCTTTAATATGGAGAGTACAGATCCTACTGTCGGTAGGAGTAGATCATCTGAACAATCAGTCACCAAGGGCTCATTTCCCTTTGCTGTGAGTTAACCTTCCCTTGTGATGCTGTGTGAAAGTCTTACCTGGTATAACCAGTTAGTAGTTTATCTAGTTTATGACATAGTTTATGACATAGTTTATCGAGTTTATGACATAGTTCATCTAGTTTATGACATAGTTTATCTAGTTTATGACATAGTTTATGCATCCCACCCAGCATACCACCCAGCATACCACCCAGCATACCATCCTGCATAACACCCATCATACCACCCTGCATACCACCCTGCATACCACCCAGCATACCACCCTGCATACCACCCAGCATACCACCCTGCATACCACCCTGCATACCACCTTGCATACCACCCTGCATCCCACCCTGCATACCACCTTGCATACCACCTTGCATACCACCCTGCATCCCACTGCTGGCTTGCTTCCAAAGCTAAGCAGGGTTGGTCCTGGTCAGTCCCTGGATGGGAGACCAGATGCTGCTGGCTTGCTTCTGAAGCTAAGCAGGGTTGGTCCCTGGATGGGAGTCCAGATGCTGCTGGCTTGCTTCTGAAGCTATCGGGGTTGGTCCTGGTCAGTCCCTGGATGGGAGACCAGATGCTGCGGGCTTGCTTCTGAAGCTAAGCGGGGTTGGTCCTGGTCGGTCCCTGGATGGTAGACCAGATGCTGCGGGCTTGCTTCTGAAGCTAAGCAGGGTTGGTCCCTGGATGGGAGTCCAGATGCTGCTGGAAGTGGTGCTGGAGGACCAGAAGGTGGCACTCTTTCCTCTGGTCTAAGAAAATATATTCCTATACCCCAGGGCAGTGATTGGGGACATTGCCCTGTGTAGGGTGCCGTCTTTCAGATGGGACGTTAAACAGGTGTCCTGACGCTCTGTGGTCACTAAAGATCCCATGGCACTTATCATAAGAGTAGGCGTGTTAACCCCGGTGTCCTGACTAAATTCCCAATGAGGAATTTGAGGAACCCTCTGATCCTGAGAGGGAATCGGATCCTCAACTATTTGGCCTACGTATATGCATTACCAAATGACATTTTGATGATAATGATGATACTCAGGAACTAGAGCAAGTTTTGTGGGCAGCAGGTAGACTAGTGGTTAGATCGTTGGACCAGTAATCAAAAGGTTGCTAGATTGAATCCCTGAGCTGACAAGATAAAAAACTGTTGTTTAGCCCATGAAAAAGGCAGTTAACCCACTGTTCCTAGGCCATCATTGTAAATAACAATGTGTTCATAACTGACTTGCCTACTTCAATAAAAAAAGGTTTGTGTTAATGGCAGATAGAGTCCATTAAATGTTGCCTAAATAAATAGTGAGATCGTGATGTGGCCAAACCCTGGTTTCTATACAATTAGAGCAGTCTTCACAGCAAATGCTATCTGGTTCCTTTCTCATATACCAAGCCTCACCTTCTGACCCATTCCACACATCTGTTGTTTGTCATATAGACCAAGGGGTTGTATCTTTGCTGTAAAAGGCCTCTGTATTCTCTGTATGATTGAGCTCTCGGCATCACACTTCAGAGTGTTGGGATCGACCAGCTACATTACTGCAATTCTTATTAAATAAAAGGAAAATTGTTTGAAGAATTAACAGTCTTTCTCACTTGGTTAGAATTTCCACAACAGGAGTTCCTAACCAATCAATGACCTTAATCACAAGGGGGCGGAGTGATAACCTGCAGACACTAGGCCCTCGGGGACTGGAGATGGACAATACTCTCTCCCATCTCTCCAATCTCTCCCAGGCCTCCCAGGTCACCAACAGGGACCAGTTTGCGGTGACTCAGGTCACCATCGAGGTGCTGAGGAAGAGCAGGAACCCTCCGCGGTTTGAGAAGGAGCGTTATGAAGGTTACATCTACAGTAACTCAGTCCCAGAGACCATGATCCTACGAGACAGAACCTCCAACAGACCCTTCAGGGTCAGGGCCAGAGACGAGGACTTTGCCACCGTAAGAGTCAAAAGAGATCAACATTTAACATTTGAATCCTTTTAGCAGACACTTGTCTTACAATCTCAGTCTGTGTTTGTTCATGGGACCTCTAAATGTAATGTCACGTCTCATATACAGTAGAGACACACTCGTCTGGCACCATGAAAGTCCTAGAAATGACACAATTACCTGCAATTCTGGGTAGCTACGCTTCTGTTCTGTGTGGGATTTGAAACACTGACACACAACTTTAATCAGCTTGTTTGTGTGTGGGTGTTTATTTGTGTGTGTGTGTGTGGGTGTTTATTTGTGTGTGTGTGTGTTTTAGGGTGTAAACCCAGACATGAGATATGAGGTGCAGTACAGCAGTTATGTCAACGTGACAAACGAAGGGTTTGTTCTTCTCAAGAGGATTGTGAAGACAGAGTCCTTCGCTCTGCAGGTGAGTGGTTACCTGCCTCATTGTTCTTCTGAAGAGGGTTGTGAAGACAGAGTCCTTCGCTCTGCAGGTGAGTGGTTACCTGTCTCATTGTTCTTCTGAAGAGGGTTGTGAAGGCAGAGTCCTTCGCTCTGCAGGTGAGTGGTTACCAGTCTCATTGTTCTCCTGAAGAGGGTTGTGAAGGCAGAGTCCTTCGCTCTGCAGGTGAGTGGTTACCAGTCTCATTGTTCTCCTGAAGAGGGTTGTGAAGGCAGAGTCCTTCGCTCTGCAGGTGAGTGGTTACCAGTCTCATTGTTCTCCTGAAGAGGGTTGTGAAGGCAGAGTCCTTCGCTCTGCAGGTGAGTGGGTACCTGCCTCATTGTTCTTCTGAAGAGGGTTGTGAAGGCAGAGTCCTTCGCTCTTCACCTGAGTGGTTACCTGCCTTTTACGAGAATACTATAATTGTTTTGACGAATGTTTTGGTTAATGCTGGGGGGTTGCAGAGACATTCCGAGAAATTATAATATTGTATTTTTCCCTTGTGATGTGTGTGTAGATTCGTGCTATGGACCTGTCTACAGGGGAGTTTGGTACAGCGGCCCTCTCTGTCCTGGTTATACCAGGTAAGACTTTCACACAGCATCACAAGGGAAGGTTAACTCACAGCAAAGGGAAATGAGCCCTTGGTGACTGATTGTTCAGATGATCTACTCCTACCGACAGTAGGATCTGTACTCTCCATATTAAAGCCTGTATTAATATACTATGGTGATGATCTACTCCTACCGACAGTAGGATCTGTACTCTCCATATTAAAGCCTGTATTAATATACTATGGTGATGATCTACTCCTACCGACAGTAGGATCTGTACTCTCCATGTTAAAGCCTGTATTAATATACTATGGTGATGATCTACTCCTACCGACAGTAGGATCTGTACTCTCCATATTAAAGCCTGTATTAATATACTATGGTGATGATCTACTCCTACCAACAGTAGGATCTGTACTCTCCATATTAAAGCCGGTATTATTGGTGGGGTTCAAGGTAGAAGTGAAGTGGAATAGAGTTTAGGTACATCTCAAAGGCCATTGTCTGCTGTAATGGCTGGATTGATTGATTAATATATTGATTGGTTGGTTGATAACTTGATTGATTGATTAATATATTGGTTGGTTGGTTGATAACTATATTGATTAATATATTGATTGGTTGGTTGATAACTTGATTGATTAATATATTGATTGGTTGGTTGATAACTTTATTGATTGATTAATATATTGATTGGTTGGTTGATAACTCGATTGATTGATTAATATATTGGTTGGTTGGTTGATAACTAGATTGATTAATATATTGATTGGTTGGTTGATAACTTGATTGATTGATTAATATATTGGTTGGTTGGTTGATAACTTGATTGATTGATATCTTGACTATTATTTTCCCTGACCTCTGACCCTCTACAGCTGTGGCGGTTCCTTTGCCCTCGGGGGCAGGGTACCGGGCGGGGGACATGGCTCTTCTGGGATTGGTCATGGCAGCCATCTTGGTTCTCTGCTTCATCGTGATTGGCTTCCTGATCTCCCGCCTGAAGAAAGGAGGCGCCAACCTGGATAAGATAACTGAGGTCAGCACCATTCTGTGAGTTCAGCTCAGAACTGATGCTGCGTTCATGACAAGTGGGAAACTCCGATAATACTACTTGTAGACTGGGATCAGCGAGTTGTATGTGTCGATGTGCTGTAAACACGTTGAGCATGCCGATTGGCTAATGGCAAACACGCAGCAGCAACCATACACTAACAGCACAGCTTTCAGACACGCAAACTCATTATAATGTGCAAAAAAACATATTAATAGATTATTTATTTTCATGAATAATGTTTTATTGTTGTATTTAACTGCCAAAATTGTTATGAGGTCATTTCCTTAGTATGTGACATCAGAGGTCAGTATGTGGGAGGAGTCGGAGACGATAGATGAGTTTCCCCCACTAGTAAACACCAGTAGGAAGGCCCTTCATGTGGGTTTCTCCCAGTGGAATGTGACATCAGAGGTCAGTATGTGGGAGAAGTCAGAGACGATAGATGAGTTTCCCCCACTAGTAAACACCAGTAGGAATGCCCTTCATGTGGGTTTCTCCCAGGGGAATGCTGGTATTGAGGAAGGCCCTTCATGTGGGTTTCTCCCAGGGGAATGCTGGTATTGAGGAAGGCCCTTCATGTGGGTTTCTCCCAGGGGAATGCTGGTATTGAGGAAGGCCCTTCATGTGGGTTTCTCCCAGGGGAATGCTGGTATTGAGGCAGGCCCTTCATGTGGGTTTCTCCCAGGGGAATGCTGGTATTGAGGCAGGCCCTTCATGTGGGTTTCTCCCAGGGGAATGCTGGTATCAAGGAAGGCCCTTCATGTGGGTTTCTCCCAGGGGAATGCTGGTATTGAGGAAGGCCCTTCATGTGGGTTTCTCCCAGGGAATGCTGGTATTGAGGAAGGCCCTTCATTTGGGTTTCTCCTAGAGGAATGATGGTATTGAGGAAGGCCTTTCATGTGGGTTTCTCCCAGGGGAATGCTGGTATTGAGGAAGGCCCTTCATGTGAGTTTCTCCCAGGGGAATGCTGGTATTGAGGAAGGCCCTTTATGTGGGTTTCTCCCAGGGGAATGCTGGTATTGAGGAAGGCCCTTCATGTGGGTTTCTCCCAGGGGAATGCTGGTATTGAGGAAGGCCCTTCATGTGGGTTTCTCCCAGGGGAATGCTGGTATTGAGGAAGGCCCTTCATGTGGGTTTCTCCCAGGGGAATGCTGGTATTGAGGAAGGCCCTTCATGTGGGTTTCTCCCAGGGGAATGCTGGTATTGAGGCAGGCCCTTCATGTGGGTTTCTCCCAGGGAATGCTGGTATTGAGGCAGGCCCTTCATGTGGGTTTCTCCCAGGGGAATGCTGGTATCAAGGAAGGCCCTTCATGTGGGTTTCTCCCAGGGGAATGCTGGTATTGAGGAAGGCCCTTCATGTGGGTTTCTCCCAGGGGAATGCTGGTATTGAGGAAGGCCCTTCATTTGGGTTTCTCCTAGAGGAATGATGGTATTGAGGAAGGCCTTTCATGTGGGTTTCTCCCAGGGGAATGCTGGTATTGAGGAAGGCCCTTCATGTGAGTTTCTCCCAGGGGAATGCTGGTATTGAGGAAGGCCCTTTATGTGGGTTTCTCCCAGGGGAATGCTGGTATTGAGGAAGGCCCTTCATGTGGGTTTCTCCCAGGGGAATGCTGGTATTGAGGAAGGCCCTTCATGTGGGTTTCTCCCAGGGAATGCTGGTATTGAGGAAGGCCCTTCATGTGGGTTTCTCCCAGGGGAATGCTGGTATTGAGGAAGGCCCTTCATGTGGGTTTCTCCCAGGGGAATGCTGGTATTGAGGCAGGCCCTTCATGTGGGTTTCTCCCAGGGGAATGCTGGTATAGAGGCAGGCCCTTCATGTGGGTTTCTCCCAGGGGAATGCTGGTATCAAGGAAGGCCCTTCATGTGGGTTTCTCCCAGGGAATGCTGGTATTGAGGAAGGCCCTTCATGTGGGTTTCTCCCAGGGAATGCTGGTATTGAGGAAGGCCCTTCATTTGGGTTTCTCCTAGAGGAATGATGGTATTGAGGAAGGCCTTTCATGTGGGTTTCTCCCAGGGGAATGCTGGTATTGAGGAAGGCCCTTCATGTGAGTTTCTCCCAGGGGAATGCTGGTATTGAGGAAGGCCCTTTATGTGGGTTTCTCCCAGGGGAATGCTGGTATTGAGGAAGGCCCTTCATGTGGGTTTCTCCCAGGGGAATGCTGGTATTGAGGAAGGCCCTTCATATGGGTTTCTCCCAGGGGAATTCTGGTATTGAGGAAGGCCCTTCATGTGGGTTTCTCCCAGGGGAATGCTGGTATTGAGGAAGGCCCTTCATGTGGGTTTCTCCCAGGGGAATGCTGGTATTGAGGAAGGCCCTTCATGTGGGTTTCTCCCAGGGGAATGCTGGTATTGAGGAAGGCCCTTCATATGGGTTTCTCCCAGGGGAATTCTGGTATTGAGGAAGGCCCTTCATGTGGGTTTCTCCCAGGGGAATGCTGGTATTGAGGAAGTCCCGCAGCATGACACTTGGTGAAAGTCCTGTCCTGCGTGTGTTTTTGAGACGGCCTTTGCCCTAACAGGAAGGTAACCTAGTGTCAGAACTGTTTGTGTTGTCTTGTCAACACCGTGGCAGGACTTAACAGATCTGGGATCAGGTTAGCAGGCTAGCCGGGGCTGTTGGATGGAGTGGTGATGGCTGGTTGAATAACCCTGGATAGGATTAGACGCTGATTAGAAGGCCTGTGAACAAGGCATTTATCCTGATTGAATTGAACAGCTTCACTGAATATTTATGAGTCGTGCTTCACAGAAGGGCTCTGTGTGTTAAAGCAGAATAAATGAACCTAATGCTATGGGAAGGCAGAAGCATCTGTGACATTGAACTATGAGCCTAGAGATCAGTGGTTCATTAACTTGTGTGTAAATGACAGCTCTCTCTCTCTCTCTTTACTCCTCTCTCTCTCTCTCCCTCTACCTCTCTCCCTCTACCTCTCTCCCTCTACCTCTCTCCCTCTACCTCTCTCCCTCTACCTCTCTCCCTCTCTCTCTCTCTCTACTCCTCTCTCTCTCTACTCCCCTCTCTCTCTCTCTCTCTCTCTACTCCTCTCTCTCCCTACTCCTCTCTCTCCCTACTCCTCTCTCTCTCTCTACTCCTCTCTCTACTCCTCTCTCTCTCTCTCTCTCTCTCTACTCCTCTCTCTCTCTCTACTCCTCTCTCTCTCTACTCCTCTCTCTCTCTACTCCTCTCTCTCTCTCTCTACTCCTCTCTCTCTCTCTACTCCTCTCTCTCTCTCTCTACTCCTCTCTCTCTCTCTCTCTACTCCTCTCTCTCTCTCTCTACTCCTCTCTCTCTCTCTACTCCTCTCTCTCTCTCTACTCCTCTCTCTCTCTCTCTACTCCTCTCTCTCTACTCCTCTCTCTCTCTCTCTACTCCTCTCTCTCTACTCCTCTCTCTCTCTACTCCTCTCTCTCTCTCTCTACTCCTCTCTCTCTCTCTCTACTCCTCTCTCTCGTGCTTCAGTTTTTAACTCGTAGGACAACTGTATTGCTATTATCTATGACTATTTATCTATTTGTATTATTTATTTAGTTACTATTTATTCAACCAAATGATATACACACAACACATACATCTCGTATCCTGTGATCCTTGTACTTGACAGATTTAACATGGTTGCTGTCCTGTCTGTAGTGTCTGGCTCCATGTCTGAAGATGACAAGGCCCCAAGGGAGACCCAAAGACACCCTGCAGTACACCAACGATGGCTACCAGGGTACCGAGGGTGATGCCCTGCGCTGCAGATCCAGACACCCAGAGCCGGTAGACAAGAGGGGCCGAGGTGCTACTGTCCCTGGGGACAGAGGCAGAGCCATCCCCTGGAGCGACGCCGGAGCGACCGCCACTGTGGCTTCTGCGGCCTGTACGCCAACCACAACGCCAAGCCCGGCCCGGCCTGCAGCCCTGCTATGGGGGGTGGGAGAGGAGAAGGAGGAGACAAGGACGGGGTGAGATCCATCCTCACCAAGGGGGGAAAGAAGGAAGGAGGGAAGTCAGTGTGGTTTAAGGAGAACGAGGATGCGTCTGGGATCGAGGTGGAGATCATCCCGGATACTTTGGGTCAGGAGGAGGAGACTGAGGAGGAGGTGTTGGACATGGAGGAGGTGGAGGGGGGAGACAGGAGCATGTCTAGTCAGACAGAGATCGATGGTGGGCATGGGGACCAGGAGAGCCGTGGAGAGTCTGATTCAGCTGCTAAAGAGGAAAAAGAGAAGGAGGGTTGAGAGGATTTCTGGGTTATATTCTACAGGGAGAGGATTTCTGGGTTATATTCTACGGGGAGAGGATATCTGGGTTATAGTCTATAGGGAGAGGATATCTAGGTTATATTCAATATGGAGAGGATATCTGGGTTATAGTCTATAGGGAGAGGATATCTGGGTTATAGTCTATAGGGAGAGGATATCTGGGTTATAGTCTATAGGGAGAGGATATCTAGGTTATATTCAATATGGAGAGGATATCTGGGTTATAGTCTATAGGGAGAGGATATCTGGGTTATAGTCTATAGGGAGAGGATATCTGGGTTATAGTCTATAGGGAGGGGATATCTGGGTTATAGTCTATAGGGAGAGGATTTCTGGGTTATATTCTATAGGGAGAGGATATCTGAGTTATAGTCTATAGGGAGAGGATTTCTGGGTTATATTCTATAGGGAGAGGATTTCTGGGTTATATTCTATAGGGAGAGGATATCTGGGTTATATTCTATAGGGAGAGGATATCTGGGTTATAGTCTATAGGGAAAGGTTATCTGGGTTATAGTCTATAGGGAGAGGATATCTGGGTTATATTCTATAGGGAGAGGATATCTGGGTTATATTCTATAGGGAGAGGATATCTGGGTTATATTCTATAGGGAGAGGATATCTGGGTTATATTCTATAGGGAGAGGATATCTGGGTTATATTCTATAGGGAGAGGATATAAGGGTTACATTCTACAAGGAGAGGATATCTGGGTTATATTCTATAGGGAGAGGATATAAGGGTTACATTCTACAAGGAGAGGATATCTGGGTTATATTCTATAGGGAGAGGTTATCTGGGTTATATTCTATAGGGAGAGGATATCTGGGTTATAGTCTATAGGGAGAGGATATCTGGGTTATAGTCTATAGGGAGAGGTTATCTGGGTTATATTCTATAGGGAGAGGATATCTAGGTTATAGTCTATAGGGAGAGGATATCTGGGTTATAGTCTATAGGGAGAGGATATCTGGGTTATAGTCTATAGGGAGAGGATATCTGGGTTATATTCTATAGGGAGAGGATATCTGGGTTATATTCTATAGGGAGAGGCTATAAGGGTTACATTCTACAAGGAGAGGCTATAAGGGTTACATTCTACAAGGAGAGGATATCTGGGTTATAGTCTATAGGGAGAGGATATCTGGGTTATATTCTATAGGGAGAGGATATCTGGGTTATATTCTATAGGGAGAGGATATCTGGGTTATATTCTATAGGGAGAGGATATCTGGGTTATATTCTATAGGGAGAGGATATCTGGGTTATATTCTATGGGGAGAGGATATCTGGGTTATAGTCTATAGGGAGAGGATATCTGGGTTATAGTCTATAGGGAGAGGATATCTGGGTTATAGTCTATAGGGAGAGGATATCTGGGTTATATTCTATAGGGAAAGGATATCTGGGTTATATTCTATAGGGAGAGGATATCTGGGTTATATTCTATGGGGAGAGGATATCTGGGTTATAGTCTATAGGGAGAGGATATAAGGGTTACATTCTACAAGGAGAGGATATTTGGGTTATAGTCTATGGGAGATATCTGGGTTACATTCTATAGGGAGAGGATATCTGGGTTATATTCTATAGGGAGAGGATATAAGGGTTACATTCTACAAGGAGAGGATATCTGGGTTATAGTCTATAGGGAGAGGATATCTGGGTTATATTCTATAGGGAGAGGATATCTGGGTTATATTCTATAGGGAGAGGATATAAGGGTTACATTCTACAAGGAGAGGATATCTGGGTTATAGTCTATAGGGAGAGGATATCTGGGTTATATTCTATAGGGAGAGGATATCTGGGTTATATTCTATAGGGAGAGGATATCTGGGTTATAGTCTATAGGGAGAGGATATCTGGGTTATAGTCTATAGGGAGAGGATATCTGGGTTATATTCTATAGGGAGAGGATATCTGGGTTATATTCTATAGGGAGAGGCTATAAGGGTTACATTCTACAAGGAGAGGCTATAAGGGTTACATTCTACAAGGAGAGGATATCTGGGTTATAGTCTATAGGGAGAGGATATCTGGGTTATATTCTATAGGGAGAGGATATCTGGGTTATATTCTATAGGGAGAGGATATCTGGGTTATATTCTATAGGGAGAGGATATCTGGGTTATATTCTATAGGGAGAGGATATCTGGGTTATATTCTATGGGGAGAGGATATCTGGGTTATAGTCTATAGGGAGAGGATATCTGGGTTATAGTCTATAGGGAGAGGATATCTGGGTTATAGTCTATAGGGAGAGGATATCTGGGTTATATTCTATAGGGAGAGGATATCTGGGTTATATTCTATAGGGAGAGGATATCTGGGTTATATTCTATGGGGAGAGGATATCTGGGTTATAGTCTATAGGGAGAGGATATAAGGGTTACATTCTACAAGGAGAGGATATTTGGGTTATAGTCTATGGGAGATATCTGGGTTACATTCTATAGGGAGAGGATATCTGGGTTATATTCTATAGGGAGAGGATATAAGGGTTACATTCTACAAGGAGAGGATATCTGGGTTATAGTCTATAGGGAGAGGATATCTGGGTTATATTCTATAGGGAGAGGATATCTGGGTTATATTCTATAGGGAGAGGATATAAGGGTTACATTCTACAAGGAGAGGATATCTGGGTTATAGTCTATAGGGAGAGGATATCTGGGTTATATTCTATGGGGAGAGGATATCTGGGTTATATTCTATTGGGAGAGGATATCTGTGTTATATTCTATAGGGAGAGGATATCTGGGTTATAGTCTATAGGGAGAGGATATAAGGGTTACATTCTACAAGGAGAGGATATTTGGGTTATAGTCTATAGGGAGAGGATATCTGGGTTATATTCTATAGGGAGAGGATATCTGGGTTATAGTCTATAGGGAGAGGTTATCTGGGTTATATTCTATGGGGAGAGGATATCTGGGTTATATTATATGGGGAGAGGATATCTGTGTTAAAGGCACGAAACAGAAGAAAACAGAGTAAAACAGGAAGGTGTCTGAAGATGTCCAGTACGAACTGCCCACTTTGAAGAACATACCCCAGCCGGGAAGAGAAATGGAGTTTCCATCATCATGGGAAAACCTGACTATGATACTATGGAGATCCCAGAGTGGGATTCTGGAACTTGGACATTAGTTCACACAGATTGGAGGAATTACCCTTTTTGGATAAGTGTGTCTACATCATGTGGCTTCCATCGCACTATTGGGAGATATTCCTTTCAATATATGGGGAGATATTCCTTTCAATATATGGGGAGATATTCCTTTCAATATATGGGGAGATATTCCTTTCAATATATGGGGAGATATTCCTTTCAATATATGGGGAGATATTCCTTTCAATATATGGGGAGACATTCCTTTCAATATATGGGGAGACATTCCTTTCAATATATGGGGAGACATTCCTTTCAATATATGGGGAGACATTCCTTTCAATATATGGGGAGGCATTCCTTTCAATATATGGGGAGGCATTCCTTTCAATATATGGGGAGACATTCCTTTCAATATATGGGGAGATACTCCTTTCAATATATGGGGAGACATCCCTTTCAATATATGGGGAGACATTCCTTTCAATATATGGGGAGATATTCCTTTCAATATATGGGGAGACATTCCTTTCAATATATGGGGAGATATTCCTTTCAATATATGGGGAGATATTCCTTTCAATATATGGGGAGACATTCCTTTCAATATATGGGGAGACATTCCTTTCAATATATGGGGAGATATTCCTTTCAATATATGGGGAGATATTCCTTTCAATATATGGGAAGACATTTCTTTCAATATATGGGAAGACATTCCTTTCAATATATGGGGAGACATTCCTTTCAATATATGGGGAGACATTCCTTTCAATATATGGGGAGACATTCCTTTCAATATATGGGGAGATATTCCTTTCAATATATGGGGAGATATGGAGAGACATTCCTTTCAATATATGGGGAGACATTCCTTTCAATATATGGGGAGATACTCCTTTCAATATATGGGGAGATATTCCTTTCAATATATGGGAAGACATTCCTTTCAATATATGGGGAGATATTCCTTTCAATATATGGGGAGCCATTCCTTTCAATATATGGGGAGATACTCCTTTCAATATATGGGGAGATATTCCTTTCAATATATGGGGAGACATTCCTTTCAATATATGGGGAGATATTCCTTTCAATATATGGGGAGATATTCCTTTCAATATATGGGGAGACATTCCTTTCAATATATGGGGAGATATTCCTTTCAATATATGGGGAGATATTCCTTTCAATATATGGGGAGACATTCCTTTCAATATATGGGGAGACATTCCTTTCAATATATGGGGAGACATTCCTTTCAATATATGGGGAGATATTCCTGTCAATATATGGAGAGACATTCCTTTCAATATATGGGGAGACATTCCTTTCAATATATGGGGAGACATTCAGTATATAAAAGACCATTTCCATGAAGTACCACAAGAAGGGGATCAAGTTGGATACAATACTTTATAACTTGGTATCTTTTAATGATCGTTCTGAGAGCGAATCCATCAAGGCCTTGGGAACGATTGAGTATTACTAATGAGGGAAAAAAACAAAATACTATTTAAAATGTGGACATTTTTTTTTTTTTTTTACCACAGAAAAAAAGTTTGGACGGAGAACACATCTCCTGAATACTAAACAAATGGAGGACGTGTGTATTTTTATTTATGTTGTTAGAAAATAAGTATGAAATGTAATAACCTTATTACAGTATGTAAAGTATGTGGATACAAATTCTGACATTTTATACGATTTATGAGTTACTAAGCAGGCTTGTGGTCAATTCAGGAAGTACAGATATTCCAATTCTCTTCAATGCATTGTAACAAGGGGAACATTCCTCATTTCGTTTACTCTTATGAATTGAATGGACCCCAAATCCTGGTTATTAAGAGATATTTGATAAAATAATAAAAGTTTGATTGAAGTGCCTGTTGTGGGAAAATGTACAAGGTTTAATTTTGAAATGTGGTTGAAATGTGGTTGAAATGTGGTTGTGCTCGAGCAGTTTTTCCCTCTTGTTATTGTCATTCAGACAGATCTTATGGAGCTGTTAATAACCTGTCTGAAATGTCCAGTTGATCAACTACTTGTCATGTTAGCTAGATAGGCAAACCAGCTAACTTAACCATCTGAAATCTAGTCATCATCCAGATCACATGACCAGAGGCCTCAACCCCAGTGCACCCCCCCCCCCCATTCATTTTGTTGAGTCAGGTATCATATGAACACAAGGCATGTCACAATGTGTAGAATGGCAGGAAATGAGCTTTTAAAACAGAACAAAAGTCTCTCCACTAACAAGAGGGGTGTGACCAGTATGGGGGTCAAATGGGGTCGCTCGGTGAGGGTTTTGTTACTACGCTGATAAATTACAATATCTATCCTGACCTTTGACATTAGTGTGAGCTGATCTTCTGAAACAGGAGTAGAGTACCACTACTCTACAGCATCTATTAGAAGGGGGACTGACAGTGACAGTGTGAGCTGATCTTCTGAAACAGGAGTAGAGTACCACTACTCTACAGCATCTATTAGAAGGGGGACTGACAGTGACAGTGTGAGCTGATCTTCTGAAACAGGAGTAGAGTACCACTACTCTACAGCATCTATTAGAAGGGGAGATGACAGTTACATTAGTGTGAGCTGATCTTCTGAAACAGGAGTAGAGTACCACTACTCTACAGCATCTATTAGAAGGGGGACTGACAGTGACATTGGTGTGAGCTGATCTTCTGAAACAGGAGAAGAGTACCACTACTCTACAGCATCTATTAGAAGGGGAGATGACAGTGACATTGGGTGGTCCTTCTGTAGCTCAGTTGGTAGAGCATGGCGCTTGTAACGCCAGGGTAGTGGGTTCGATCCCCGGGACCACCCATACGTAGAATGTATGCACACATGACTAAGTCGCTTTGGATAAAAGCGTCTGCTAAATGATATATATATATATACATACACACACATACATACATTAGTGTGAGCCGATCTTCTGAAACAGGAGTAGAGTACCACTACTCTACAGCATCTATTAGAAGGGGGACTGACAGTGACATTGGTGTGAGCTGATCTTCTGAAACAGGAGTAGAGTACCACTACTCTACAGCATCTATTAGAAGGGGAGATGACAGTTACATTAGTGTGAGCTGATCTTCTGAAACAGGACTGGAGTACCACTACTCTACAGCATCTATTAGAAGGGGGACTGACAGTTACATTAGTGTGAGCTGATCTTCTGAAACAGGAGTAGAGTACCACTACTCTACAGCATCTATTAGAAGGGGAGATGACAGTTACATTAGTGTGAGCCGATCTTCTGAAACAGGAGCAGAGTACCACTACTCTACAGCATCTATTAGAAGGGGAGATGACAGTGACATTGGGTGGTCCTTCTGTAGCTCAGTTGGTAGAGCATGGCGCTTGTAACGCCAGGGTAGTGGGTTCGATCCCCGGGACCACCCATACGTAGAATGTATGCACACATGACTGTAAGTCGCTTTGGATAAAAGCGTCTGCTAAATGATATATATATATACACACACACACACACACATTAGTGTGAGCTGATCTTCTGAAACAGGAGTAGAGTACCACTACTCTACAGCATCTATTAGAAGGGGGACTGACAGTGATATTAGTGTGAGCCGATCTTCTGAAACAGGACTAGAGGACCCCTACTCTACAGCATCTATTAGAAGGGGGACTGACAGTGATATTAGTGTGAGCCGATCTTCTGAAACAGGACTGGAGTACCACTACTCTACAGCATCTATTAGAAGGGGAGATGACAGTTACATTAGTGTGAGCTGATCTTCTGAAACAGGACTAGAGGACCACTACTCTACAGCATCTATTAGAAGGGGGACTGACAGTTACATTAGTGTGAGCTGATCTTCTGAAACAGGACTAGAGTACCACTACTCTACAGCATCTATTAGAAGGGGGACTGATAGTGATATTAGTGTGAGCCGATCTTCTGAAACAGGACTAGAGGACCCCTACTCTACAGCATATATTAGAAGGGGAGATGACAGTTACATTAGTGTGAGCTGATCTTCTGAAACAGGAGTAGAGTACCACTACTCTACAGCATCTATTAGAAGGGGGACTGATAGTGATATTAGTGTGAGCCGATCTTCTGAAACAGGACTAGAGGACCACTACTCTACAGCATCTATTAGAAGGGGGACTGACAGTGATATTAGTGTGAGCTGATCTTCTGAAACAGGAGTAGAGTACCACTACTCTACAGCATCTATTAGAAGGGGAGATGACAGTTACATTAGTGTGAGCTGATCTTCTGAAACAGGAGTAGAGTACCACTACTCTACAGCATCTATTAGAAGGGGAGATGACAGTTACATTAGTGTGAGCTGATCTTCTGAAACAGGAGTAGAGTACCACTACTCTACAGCATCTATTAGAAGGGGAGATGACAGTTACATTGGTGTGAGCTGATCTTCTGAAACAGGACTGGAGTACCACTACTCTACAGCATCTATTAGAAGGGGGACTGACAGTGATATTAGTGTGAGCTGATCTTCTGAAACAGGAGTAGAGTACCACTACTCTACAGCATCTATTAGAAGGGGAGATGACAGTTACATTAGTGTGAGCTGATCTTCTGAAACAGGACTGGAGTACCACTACTCTACAGCATCTATTAGAAGGGGGACTGACAGTGATATTAGTGTGAGCTGATCTTCTGAAACAGGACTAGAGGACCCCTACTCTACAGCATCTATTAGAAGGGGGACTGACAGTGATATTAGTGTGAGCTGATCTTCTGAAACAGGACTAGAGGACCCCTACTCTACAGCATCTATTAGAAGGGGGACTGACAGTGATATTAGTGTGAGCTGATCTTCTGAAACAGGACTAGAGGACCCCTACTCTACAGCATCTATTAAAAGGGGAGATGACAGTTACATTAGTGTGAGCTGATCTTCTGAAACAGGACTAGAGGACCCCTACTCTACAGCATCTATTAGAAGGGGGACTGACAGTGATATTAGTGTGAGCTGATCTTCTGAAACAGGACTAGAGGACCCCTACTCTACAGCATCTATTAGAAGGGGGACTGACAGTGATATTAGTGTGAGCTGATCTTCTGAAACAGGAGTAGAGGACCACTACTCTACAGCATCTATTAGAAGGGGGACTGACAGTGATATTAGTGTGAGCCGATCTTCTGAAACAGGACTAGAGGACCCCTACTCTACAGCATCTATTAGAAGGGGGACTGACAGTGATATTAGTGTGAGCTGATCTTCTGAAACAGGACTGGAGTACCACTACTCTACAGCATCTATTAGAAGGGGGACTGACAGTGATATTAGTGTGAGCTGATCTTCTGAAACAGGACTAGAGGACCCCTACTCTACAGCATCTATTAGAAGGGGGACTGACAGTGATATTAGTGTGAGCTGATCTTCTGAAACAGGACTAGAGGACCCCTACTCTACAGCATCTATTAGAAGGGGGACTGACAGTGACATTTAAAGAAATGGGGCACTTCACTTTTTATAATTATTTTATTGAATCCAATCATTTGAAGATGCATCTTAAAAGTCACTGACAAGAGGTCCATTGCATCAAAACGAAAATTAAAAATGTTATATTGTTCGGTTGCTTTAAAAAACAAACAAGTCCCTGATTTAACACGTACAGCAGATCACTCAGATGGTAAAAGTCAAATGGTCCGTTCTGATCGTCATCTTTGACTCCCGATCCTGTTCCTCCAACACCACGTTTTCTGTTTCACTTCCACAGCAAATAACTCAAGACATTAAATGCTTGTTTAGATCAGTGCATTTGAACTCTACACAAATCTACATTTCTAGTTTAAAAGATGTCAGAAAAGCAAATGGAAACTTGTGCAACTTTTACAAGTAGTGGCTTTCCCCACACGTGGATTTAGCCTGTCTAAAATCATAACATCTCGATCCACTTTTAAATGTACCGCAAAACACCCTAAAACATTGACTGCTTCCCAATTCTCCAAATCCATGACAAGTAGTGTGCAGAACAAGTGTACACTTCAGGAAAAGGGTAGATGATGGATAGTGGAGAAAGAGGACGTAGCCAATGGTTGTAGTTCTACTTGGACTTAGCGAAGCCCACCCTGTTGTTGTCACGGTCGAACACAGTGTAGTATTGGCCAATGAATACATCTCCCAGGATCCACAGCGGCCCGGCGGGGGCGGGGATGTCCAGGCCCATGAAGCCACTCAGGCAGATGGTCTTACCAGCCTGGCTCTCCTGGAGTGGGGGAAGGAATAGACGCAGTCAGAGGCAGAGCAGAAGGGGGAAGGAATACAGAGACGCACACAGTCAGACGCAGAGCAGAAGGGGGAAGGAATACAGAGACGCACGCAGTCAGACGAAGAGCAGAAGGGGGAAGGAATACAGAGACGCACGCAGTCAGACGAAGAGCAGAAGGGGGAAGGAATACAGAGACGCACACAGTCAGACCCAGAGCAGAAGGGGGAAGGAATACAGAGACGCACGCAGTCAGACGCAGAGCAGAAGGGGGAAGGAATAGACGCAGTCAGACGCAGAGCAGAAGGGGGAAGGAATACAGAGACGCACGCAGTCAGACGCAGAGCAGAAGGGGGAAGGAATACAGAGACGCACAGAGTCAGACGCAGAGCAGAAGGGGGAAGGAATACAGAGACGCACACAGTCAGACGCAGAGCAGAAGGGGGAAGGAATACAGAGACGCACACAGTCAGACGAAGAGCAGAAGGGGGAAGGAATACAGAGACGCACGCAGTCAGACGCAGAGCAGAAGGGGGAAGGAATACAGAGACGCACACAGTCAGACGAAGAGCAGAAGGGGGAAGGAATACAGAGACGCACGCAGTCAGACGCAGAGCAGAAGGGGGAAGGAATACAGAGACGCACACAGTCAGACGAAGAGCAGAAGGGGGAAGGAATACAGAGACGCACGCAGTCAGACGCAGAGCAGAAGGGGGAAGGAATACAGAGACGCACAGTCAGACGCAGAGCAGAAGGGGGAAGGAATACAGAGACGCACAGTCAGACGCAGAGCAGAAGGGGGAAGGAATACAGAGACGCACAGTCAGACGCAGAGTAGAAGGGGGAAGGAATACAGAGACGCACAGAGTCCCAGATCGTGTCCAGTAAGCACCAAACAGTTTGAAACAGAGAGGTACTAACTTGTTCATTGCTGAAATGCTCATTTTTATTTTCTGTTGCATAATGTTTTGCTACGGTGTGCACGAATGAACAAGAGCCCGATATGTAAATGACCAAACGACAGAAATACTAACATCGTAGCCAACAGAGGGACGGTTTGTAAGGAAAGTTCAATGGGCCATTATTACGCAGTAATAATTGTTGAAATAACAATTACATTCTGAGACAAGCATTCAAATCAATGTACGTGGTCTCCCATGGTTCTGAGAATGGCTTAGTGAACTAAACAATGGCCTGTTCGTGTGGTATAATGACTGACTGAGCGAAAACTGTTGCTATGATTGTTGAATTAGACTCTACCGCCCTCTGCTGGATATCTGGATATCTGCACCCCCCTGCTGCTGGATATCTGCACCCCCTCCCCCTGCTGCTGGATATCTGCACCCCCTCCCCCCTGCTGGATATCTGCACCCCCTCCCCCTGCTGGATATCTGCACCCCCCCTCCCCCTGCCGGATATCTGCACCCCCTCCCTCCCGGATATCTGCACCCCCTCCCGGATATCTGCACCTCCCCCCCCCCTTGCCGGATATCTGCACCTCCCCCCCTTGCCGGATATCTGCGCCCCCCCCTTGCCGGATATCTGCGCCCCCCCCCCCGGATATCTGCACCCCCTCCCCCTGCTGGTCTGCACCCCCTCCCCCCTGCTGGATATGTGCACCACCCCCTCCCCCTGCTGGATATGTGCACCCCCTGCTGGATATCTGCCTCAACATTGTTTTTCTCAAAGTAAGATGTCCAGTAGATTCTCCAGATAGAGACAGAGAGGAGAGAAAAAAATAAAGCCAAAGACTAACCTTGAGGACGTACTGCTCTGCAGTCAGACTGTAGGACTGTCCTCCCAGGTTGAATGTGATGACAGGCATGGTGGGAATCTTATCACAGTTCACCATGTACTGAAACACAAGCGGAAACAGTCAGTGAAGGCGCTACTGTATTCAGCAAATAAGTAGAGTAGAGTTCTAAGTAATAGGAGACGGGCCAGGGCAAGAGGGACTTCATTTAGCTGTAGTCGGGGACCACAGTGTTGAACTAGAGGAGGTGGGGGAACGTAGCTGTAGTCGGGGACCACAGTGTTGAACTAGAGGAGGAGGGGGAACGCTGTAGTCGGGGACCACAGTGTTGAACTAGAGGAGGAACGTAGCTGTAGTCGGGGACCACAGTGTTGAACTAGAGGAGGAACGTAGCTGTAGTCGGGGACCACAGTGCTGAACTAGAGGAGGAACGTAGCTGTAGTCGGGGACCACAGTGTTGAACTAGAGGAGGAGGAGGAACGTAGCTGTAGTCGGGGACCACAGTGTTGAACTAGAGGAGGAACGTAGCTGTAGTCGGGGACCACAGTGTTGAACTAGAGGAGGAACGTAGCTGTAGTCGGGGACCACAGTGTTGAACTAGAGGAGGAACGTAGCTGTAGTCGGGACCACAGTGCTGAACTAGAGGAGGAACGTAGCTGTAGTCGGGGACCACAGTGTTGAACTAGAGGAGGAACGTAGCTGTAGTCGGGGACCACAGTGTTGAACTAGAGGAGGAACGTAGCTGTAGTCGGGGACCACAGTGTTGAACTAGAGGAGGAACGTAGCTGTAGTTGGGGACCACAGTGTTAAACTAGAGGAGTAGGGTTGATCCTGTGTCTTACCTCTCCCTGGATGAGTGGTGTTGCTCCGATGGCCTTCTGCAGGGCCTTGACCTCGGCCGCGGGGCCGGTGATGAGGGACGTGCCGGTGTCCACGATGGCCTCACAGCCTCCCTTACACAGACTCAGCTTGCTCCCCACACCCATCCTGTACAAACACACACAGGTTTGAATCCAGCTCTCTTGGTGGGAGGGCTGCATAGTTACACAAGGTAACAATAGATCTGTCCTCAGAGCAGTAAATGCCTTTTCACAGGCTTCTCTATTTAAAACACGAAACCAATAACTCATTTAGGTTTACAGTTCCCTCCCGACACAGTGAAAACAGCATTGATTTCATTCATGCTCGCAGTCCACAAAACTGAATTTTGCAGAATGCAGTTACATCTAGACAATACTTTAAAACAAGACAAAACAATATAAAACATTCAATTCAATTAAAAAAGCCTCCAGGTGATTTTACTCGACCAGCTCTGTGTTGGTGATGACGTCCCACGACCCTTCTGGATTCTTCAGTACAGCCATTGACATTTTGTAGTCTAGTGGATTCTTCTCGGTGCTTGAATTGACATCTTGTCGTCTAGTGGATTCTTCTCGGTGCTTGAATTGACATTTTGTCGTCTAGTGGATTCTTCTCGGTGCTTGAATTGACATTTTGTAGTCTAGTGGATTCTTCTCGGTGCTTGAATTGACATTTTGTAGTCTAGTGGATTCTTCTTGGTGCTTGAATTGACATTTTGTAGTCTAGTGGATTCTTCTCGGTGCTTGAATTGACATCTTGTCGTCTAGTGGATTCTTAGTCCCTCAGATAAGCCTTTGAACAGAGTTCCTTGCCTTTTTCAATTTGGTTTGTGATCATCAAGATCAAATCATGGAGTCTCCACAGGTCTTGTTTTTGTCAACCGGTTTTAAACCTGGGTGGAATTTGACGAGGGTCTTGGTAGGTAGATGATTTAAATCCCCACATCATACAACACCTGCTTCAGGTGACTTCAACTTCAGAGTCGATGGTGTTGATGAGATCATCAACGGCTTCCTGTTGCAGTTCCTTCTCATTGGCCGCTCCGGGTGCAGCTGTATCCAGACACACTCTTCTCTTTAGGTCCGCCCGTCTCCTAACCTGGGGACTATACACACACATACGGCCACTCTTCCTTTCACATTAAGACAGATTTCTGTCCTTTCTGAACAGCCTCTATGTTTAGAGACTCATCTGTAATGTTCTCCATGTGTCCATGTTTCTGTTAAACAACCAACTTCTGTCCTGGATAATGTGAGCAAAAGTTCAAACTCATCCACTTTGTTTTGCAGAGATTTAGAATTGCAGGTTAGCATATTTAGCAGACAGTGGGGAGGTTTAGCATCTTATGCTTTCTTAATTGCAGTTGAGACTCAGTCCCTTGGCACGTCTACATGAGACCGAAACCAAGAGTGCAAATCTTTGTTTACCTCGACCGGCCTTGGTTCCTCTAAGAAGGCTTCTAGCTCGCAGAATGTTGTTTTCCGGAAGCTTCGGTTTGACGTGTGGAGCGAAGGGTAAGGTCGAAGGGTAAGGACGAAGGGTAATCACAAAATGTTTGTGGTGTCCATTTCACCTGCTCAAAAAAGTCCTCAAAAAAAAGTTGAATAAACTGAATAATTCTGACACAGAACTGACCACAGACATACTAATATAGTGTCCACCAACAGATGGTTAATGTAGAAGGAGACTCCACCAGAACTGACCACAGACATACTAATATAGTGTCCAACAACAGATGGTTAATGTAGAAGGAGACTCCACCAGAACTGACCACAGACATACTAATATAGTGTCCAACAGATGGTTAATGTAGAAGGAGACTCCACCAGAACTGACCACAGACATACTAATATAGTGTCCAACAACAGATGGTTAATGTAGAAGGAGACTCCACCAGAACTGACCACAGACATACTAATATAGTGTCCACCAACAGATGGTTAATGTAGAAGGAGACTCCACCAGAACTACCACAAGCAGAAGTGGCAGCACATAAACAGGAGAAGGAAGAGAACTCACCCGTCCATGTGGATCTGCCAGTAGGCCTGGCGGCTGACGTCGAGGTACTGGAAGTCTCCACTGTAGTACTTAGGGTCAGTTCCTCCCAGCAGGAGCTCCCCGCCGGGCTCAGAGTCTGGGTTCCTGACACACACAAACAAGACCAAACAGTCTTTTTATTATTTATATAATAATGTCTTTGCAGAGCAGAGACAAACTCAGACTTGTTGTGCTAGTTTCCTGGATACAGATTAAACCTGCTACTTTGAGGCGTTTTGGTAGGCCGTCATTGTAAATCAGATTGATTTCTTAACTGACTTGCCTAGTTAAATAAAAATAACCAACTATTTCAATAGACATGGGGCTGTTTAGTTACAGTATAGGCTTATCTCATCCATGTCCAGGAAACAAGGCCTAAATCTCCAACAAGGACTCCGGAGCCAAATAGGTGAGGCACTCCTCTACGTCTCACCTGTTGAGGTAGAAGGAGAACACGTTCTGCTCTACTTTCTTCTGGCTCATGATGTTGTCGAACGGCGGAGCGACCCCGTCCACAGAGATACGGGGGTAGGCCATGCCCAGGATGCCGTCAAACTTAGCAGCGATGAAGGCTACGCCAGGCTGCTTGATGGCCTCACCGAACCCCTGGTCCTCTATGGACAGGCCTCCAATCTACCAGAGAGATGAGCAGTACATCTATTATAAACACTATGGACAGGCCTCCAATCTACCAGAGAGATGAGCAGTACATCTATTATAAACACTATGGACAGGCCTCCAATCTACCAGAGAGATGAGCAGTACATCTATTATAAACACTATGGACAGGCCTCCAATCTACCAGAGAGATGAGCAGTACATCTATTATAAACACTATGGACAGGCCTCCAATCTACCAGAAAGATGAGTGTTTATAATAGATGTCCATAGAGGAGCAGTACAGGCCTCCAATCTACCAGAGAGATGAGCAGTACATCTATTATAAACACTATGGACAGGCCTCCAATCTACCAGAGAGATGAGCAGTACATCTATTATAAACACTATGGACAGGCCTCCAATCTACCAGAGAGATGAGCAGTACAGCCATTATAAACACATCTATAGACCGTCAGGTCTCCAAACTGACACCTAACAGAGAGATTTATTTTTTATATTGTCAAATAAAATAACATTTCAGGCAGAAAATTGGAAACGGTGTTAAAAATCATTAAGAACAAAAAAACAGCCTTAAAAAAAGGGCATTGTTTTGGAGAATAGTGACAATGGATTTGATTTATACAGCAACGTTTCAGAGGTCTATTTAAACAAGAGTGTAACCTTGGAACCTATCGTGCACCTGTCTTGGCTGAGGTACCCAGACAGACTGCCAGACCCATACTGGAACCTACCGTGCACCTGTCTTGGCTGAGGTACCCAGACAGACTGCCAGACCCATACTGGAACCTACCGTGCACGTGTCTTGGCTGAGATACCCAGACAGACTGCCAGACCCATACTGGAACCTACCGTGCACGTGTCTTGGCTGAGGTACCCAGACAGACTGCCAGACCCATACTGGAACCTACCGTGCACGTGTCTTGGCTGAGGTACCCAGACAGACTGCCAGACCCATACTGGATGGCGAAGGCCGTTCCGTTCTTCACATACGTACTGGACTTGGCACCGTTATACTTGTGGTGAAGCACTGACAGACAGAGAGAAGAGAAGTGTCACTTTAAATCTGTCAAACATGGCCAATATCAATAGTTCTATAACCTAGAAGGAAGAACACGGTGAAGCATTTTGAGAGAGGACATTTTGCTCCTTTGCACCCCATTATTTCTATCTCTACTTTGCACATTCTTCCACTGCAAATCTACCATTCCAGTGGTTTACTTGCTATATTTTATTTACTTTGCCACCATGGCCTTTTTTGCCTTTACCTCCCTTATCTCACCTCATTTGCTCACATTGTATATAGACTTGTTTATACTGTATTATTGACTGTATGTTTGTTTTACTCCATGTGTAACTCTGTGTCGTTGTATCTGTCGAACTGCTTTGCTTTATCTTGGCCAGGTCGCAATTGTAAATGAGAACTTGTTCTCAACTTGCCTACCCGGTTAAATAAAGGTGACCTGGCCTACCCGGTTAAATAAAGGTGACCTGGCCTACCCGGTTAAATAAAGGTGACCTGGCCTACCCGGTTAAATAAAGGTGACCTGGCCTACCCGGTTAAATAAAGGTGACCTGGCCTACCCGGTTAAATAAAGGTGACCTGGCCTACCCGGTTAAATAAAGGTGACCTGGCCTACCCGGTTAAATAAAGGTGACCTGGCCTACCCGGTTAAATAAAGGTGACCTGGCCTACCCGGTTAAATAAAGGTGACCTGGCCTACCCGGTTAAATAAAGGTGACCTGGCCTACCCGGTTAAATAAAGGTGATCTGGCCTACCCGGTTAAATAAAGGTGATCTGGCCTACCCGGTTAAATAAAGGTGATCTGGCCTACCCGGTTAAATAAAGGTGATCTGGCCTACCCGGTTAAATAAAGGTGATCTGGCCTACCCGGTTAAATAAAGGTGATCTGGCCTACCCGGTTAAATAAAGGTGATCTGGCCTACCCGGTTAAATAAAGGTGATCTGGTCTACCCGGTTAAATAAACAAATAAAATAATTTAACTAAATGGAGGAAAGGCATTTGGCAGAAAGAACAGACAAAGAATAAAAACAGAGGATTCTTAGAAACAGATTAAGCATAGAATTGGACTAAGAGGCACATACAGCTCGTTAATATTCATGCCGCTTATAAAAACCAGTGTTCTGGAAGTGAGTAGGTCTTTCTAGCTCCAGTCACGTGTGTAGGAGTCAATGGCCCATTCCCCAAAATGCAACCCTAGACCCCTACGGACTTGTGTAGGATCTGCGAGGACGTGACAACTGTATCGATACATGTGGGATTGAGTCAGTGTAGTGTCGACTTACAGCAGGCGATGTCTGTGAAGGAGCAGTGGATGGAAGGGACCCACAAGTTAGAGGAGCCTGTATCAAACACTACAGTGAATGTCTGGACGGGAGTCCCCAGGCCGATCTCACCGTAGTACTGAGCCTGGAAAACACACACACACAAAAAACAACTGTGGTTTCTAGGAGCCAATCAAACGGGTCCCGGACTAGAAAGCAGGAAGTAGGATCTTTACATTAAAGTGGACTCCTAAACTGGTGGAGTACAGAAGCCCAGTTTCAGCTGGTTCTTCATATACCTATTCCCTCAGAAGAACAAGCTCCACTATGCTTTGGTCACGTTGTAGGGATACAGTGAAGGCAATCCCTGCCAACAGGTTGAGCTGAACACATCTGGCACCATCTACCTACACGTGTCTGTTCATGCACGTCATGCGAGTAGTTCAGTCCATTCTACATCCAAGACTGATAGAGAAGTTGGCTCTGCCAAGTGTCAAACGGTTTATCTGAAGTAAAACAGGTCAGAGTGATCTCTTCTCCTCGTCACGCTGTTGAACATACAAGTCAGCTAACCTTCTGTTCAAGAGCAAATAATAACTACACAGTTTAATAATTACACAGAGTCAACTTCCCTCTTTCTAGGACTCCAATCTACCATTTTATATCTTCGGTCAATCCAATAGGTCTCAGTGATTTATCTTCTCCTAGTCACGTTCTAACAGTCAGCGAACCTTCTGTTGTAAGCAGAGAATGAACGATTACTCAACACGATGACTCAACTTCCTTTTTCTAGGACTCATAGGAAATGAAACTCTTCAGTCAATTCAATCCTCTTGAGAGACTGCTTGATCACTTCATTGTGATTATATTAGCAGTCTTAGTGTGTTCGTACCAAAAAGGCTCTACTCCCTACATAGTGCACCTCTTTTGACCAGAGACCTATGCACTCTATTCCCTATATAGTGCACTACTTTTGACCAGAGACCTAAATCAAATCAAATTTTATTTGTCACATACACATGGACCTATGCACTCTATTCCCTATATAGTGCACTACTTTTGAGCAGAGCCTTGTTGGGGAATAGGGGGCCATTTGTGGACACAAAGCTTTCTCCTATTAAAGAGCTGACTATTGAAAGGACAACAGGTTCATTCATTCACTGTGGTTGTATTGTGGTTGGTTGATATCGAAGTGGTTTGATGTGAAAGTTTCAATTACTCTGCAAGATGTTATGAAGAGTCTGAAACCATTCCATGTTGAAAACGGTATTCAGTCACAGTTCCAACTTTTCAAGCTTCATAGGAGGATTTACGTGACATTTTATATGGTAGATGTGTGTGTGTGTGTGTGTGTGTGTGTGTGTGTGTGTGTGTGTGTGTGTGTGTGTGTGTGTGTGTGTGTGTGTGTGTGTGTGTGTGTGTGTGTGTGTGTGTGTGTGTGTAACCTTGTACCTACCGTTGGATTAATCTACATACCGCAACTCGTTTTCTGTGAGAGTCTAGGAAACAGTGTAAACCACAACCTTTTCCTGTGTGTGTGAACATCCCTCAGCTCAGTGGAAGGAACTATCAGAGTCCCGGACAAAAACACTCAGAAACCAGAACGATTACTATACCGTGTAGGAATCTTTATCCAATGCTGATATCATGAACACTCATTGGCCAGTTTATTAGGTACACCCCTCCATTCACAAAAATGGTTCACTCCTACAGACAGTGAGTCAGGTGGCCATGGCTTGCTATATAAAGCAGGCAGACTGGCATTGAGCCATTCAGTTACTGTTCGATGGAACGTTAGAAATGGACCTAGACCTAAGCGACTGAGCGTGGTATGAGTCCGTGCCAGGCACGCCGATTCCAGTATCTCAGAAACATCCGGCCTCCTGGGCTTTTTACGCACGACGGTGTCTAGGGCAGGGCTAGCCAACCCTGTTCTTGCAGTGCCACAGGTACTGCAACAAGGCACCACACCTGGTCTGTTAAATCAAAAACAGGAAGTGCCCGCGGCATTCCAGGACCAGGGTTTGTCTAGCCTGGGTCTAAGGTTTCCCCGAGAATGATGCGACAAACATCCAGACAGCAGCAGTCCTGTGGGTGAAATCAGCTCGTTGATGAGAGGTCAAAGGAGAACGACAAATCGTGCAAGTTAACAGGCGTGCCACTGTAACGGATGTGAAACGGCTAGCTAGTTAGCGGTGGTGGTGCGCTAATAGCATTTCAAATCGGTGACGTCACTCGCTCTGAGACCATGAAGTAGTAGTTCCCCTTGCTCTGCAAGGACCGTGGCTTTTGTGGAGCGATGGGTAACGATGCTTCGTGGGGTGTCAGTTGTTGATGTGTGCAGAGGGGGTCCTTGGTTCGAGTCCGGGTAGGGGCGAGGGGACGGTCTAAAGTTATACTGTTACACCACAAACAGACGAATAACGGCGCAGTACAACAGTGGTGTGCAGAACGGCATCTCGGAACGCAACACTCGTCAGCCTTCGTCACAAATGGGCCATTGCAGCAGACGACCGGATTCCACTCCCATCAGCTAACAACAACAAGAAGCAGCTCCAGAGGGGAACACATTAACCAACACTGGATTCCACTCCCATCAGCTAACAACAACAAGAAGCAGCTCCAGAGGGGAACACATTAACCAACACTGGATTCCACTCCCATCAGCTAACAACAACAAGAAGCAGCTCCAGAGGGGAACACATTAACCAACACTGGATTCCACTCCCATCAGCTAACAACAACAAGAAGCAGCTCCAGAGGGGAACACATTAACCAACACTGGATTCCACTCCCATCAGCTAACAACAACAAGAAGCAGCTCCCGAGGGGAACACATTAACCAACACTGGACAGTTGAGGAGAGGAAAAGAGTCACTTGATGGCAGAGTCAGGATTTGGCGTCAGCAGCAGCAGTCCATGGCCCAGTCTCAACTGGAGTCAACAGTACAGGCTGGTGGCGTTGGTATAATGGCCCCGTCTGGCCTGGTGTCAACAGTACAGGCTGGTGGCGTTGGTATAATGGTCTGGCCCCGTCTCCTGGTGTCAACAGTACAGGCTGGTGGCGTAATGGGGTGGGGAATGTTTTCATGGCACACGTTAGGTCCCTTGATACCAATTGAGCTACATGCTATGCCCCAAGAATTCAAGTTGTTCTGGATGCAAGGTGGGGTGGTGGGGGGTCTGACCCAGTACTAGATGGTGGCCTAAAAAAAAAACTAGAGTGTACAAGGCCTTATTTTTTTTCTGGTGTTCAGATTAAACTACATAAACACAAAGCCTAGTCGATTTGCCGAGGATAAACCGTACATTAGGTCTACAAATTGACAACTGATCAGGCTCAGGGAGCTTAGAAGATCAGGCCTTCCTTGCTCTCAGTCACCAGTCATATGACCGACTATTCCTAGTTCCTGTTCGGTCACACAGAGAAAAGACCCAACACTGATGGGAAGCTGAGTTACTCGTCATATGACCAACTATTCCTAGTTCCTGTTCGGTCACACAGAGAGAAGACCCAACACTGATGGGAAGCTGAGTTACTCGTCATATGACAAACGTTCTTGTTCCGTCACACATAAACAAACAAATCTGATTACCCAACTTTAAAAAATAGGGAAATGTGAAATCAGAAGGGATCTTCAATCTTCCCTTCAGGACAGAGAGGGGGATTGGGCTTGGCCTTGAAACGCTACTAATTCAGCTAGCTAGGAGGACTAGAAGGAAAGGCCGGACTGGCGACAACAGATTCTTTGCTGGCCTGCCTGCTTGGCTTTTAGCTTGTGCTACAGTGCATTAGGGAAGTCAAGGGTGACCACTCCATTGGCACAGGTCACCTACGTTCCAAATGGCACCCTACTTCCTATTAAAGTGCACTACTTTTGACCGGGGCCCATAGCACGGCTCTGATCAAATGTATAATATATAATATAATAATAATATATGCCATTTAGCAGACGCTTTTATCCAAAGCGACTTACAGTCATGTGTGCATACATTCTACGTATGGGTGGTCCCGGGAATCGAACCCACTACCCTGGCGTTACAAGCGCCATGCTCTACCAACTGCACTACGTAGGGAATAGGGTGCCATCTGGGACGCATCCCACGGGTAACTACTCCACTCCCAGGTCCCTGGTTAGTAGCGACTAGAGGATCTACTTACATCCATAAAGTTCTTCAGGGTTTCTGGAGTGGGTTCATTACTGGAGGAGGGGAAGCCCAGGTTGTTGTACTTGGTGTGTTCCTGCCCGGCCAACAGCTCTTCTGCTGCCTTGCCCGAGTCAGTCAGGGTACGCCTGATGGAACGGAACTTCCTCAACGGAATTCTGTGGGAGAGAGAAGAAGAAGGAGAGGACGGGGAAGAGAGAGATACAGGATGAGGGAAAGAGAGGGAGACATAGCGAGAGAGAATTTATTAGAGAACTCCTTTGAAATGGTTAGCCAGCCCTGAACAGTTGGTAGGTCAAGCAGAATCTCAGCAGGTCTACTGGTCAGCCCTTTCTAGGATCTACTCAACCAAGTTCCTGCTGGGAAAGAACTTCTGAATAGTTACAGGTCTCCTAATCTCAGACAGACACAGTGAAGAACACTGGTGCCAACATCCTTTGCAAGCTATAGAAGAAGTGGTCCTTCTGTAGCTCAGTTGGTAGAGCATGGCGCTTCTAACGCCAGGGTAGTGGGTTCGATCCCCGGGACCACCCATAAGTAGATTGTATGCACACATGACTGTAAGTCGCTTTGGATAAAAGCGTCTGCTAAATGGCATATATTATAAGTGCTGCATGTAGCAACCTAGCTATGTGTAATATCTGTTTTACAAGGACACTGCCAAATGGGAAACATGAACAATGTAACAATCAATGAGGCATACACTAATCATGACTATTGTTATCAGACAGGTTAAGGTCAGTTTATTATTACTTGGTCTAACGCCATGTCTGTAGACATTTATAATGGGACAAGTGTCACTGGTCTGCACGACACTTTAGAAAACAATTATCGGCAACTGTCGCAACGTCCGTTGTCGTGGTTACCGGGCAGCCACAGCAACCAGACCAAATCTTACTGTGACAAATTGATGCAGGAGTTATAAAATCCTCCGATTGAATGACATTTTTATTTCATCCCACCAATTCTCTGTAAGTTCACCACTACTTTGTAAATAATGTTGTGGGTTTAGTTTCCTGTAATAATGAAAAAATTAGCTAAAGTTAAGACGTAAGCTATACTATGGTCATTAACGTTATTTGAACTAGCTAGCTAACGGTAATTAACTAGCTAGCAACGAACCAAAACATTGTTTAGAAAATAGCTTTTAGTTGCCTGGCTTGCTAGGTTTCCATTAATTCACTTTTGAACGGATGGGTTTATTTTTGTTAACATAGAGAAAGTCTACAATTTGGAGCACCGGGCTGCTGTGCTGATTTAATGCTACAAGTTTGATATAATATAATGATCTCGCTACGACAGTTGTTACTACATGAAACACGGTCTGTAAACCAGCCTTTTATCTAATGTACTACTGCATGGACACAGGTCAGACGGTCTGTAAACCAGCCTTAATCTAATGTACTACTGCATGGACACAGGTCAGACGGTCTGTAAACCAGCCTTAATCTAATGTACTACTGCATGGACACAGGTCAGACGGTCTGTAAACCAGCCTTAATCTAATTTACTACTACTGCATGGACACAGGTCAGACGGTCTGTAAACCAGCCTTAATCTAATGTACTACTACTGCATGGACACAGGTCAGACGGTCTGTAAACCAGCCTTAATCTAATGTACTACTACTGCATGGACACAGGTCAGACGGTCTGTAAACCAGCCTTAATCTAATGTACTACTACTGCATGGACACAGGTCAGACGGTCTGTAAACCAGCCTTAATCTAATGTACTACTACTGCATGGACACAGGTCAGACGGTCTGTAAACCAGCCTTAATCTAATTTACTACTACTGCATGGACACAGGTCAGACGGTCTGTAAACCAGCCTTTAATCTAATGTACTACTGCATGGACACAGGTCAGACGGTCTGTAAACCAGCCTTAATCTAATGTACTACTGCATGGACACAGGTCAGACGGTCTGTAAACCAGCCTTAATCTAATTTACTACTACTGCATGGACACAGGTCAGACGGTCTGTAAACCAGCCTTAAATCGCGTTTGGGATATTGACCTTAACTATTCTATTTTGACATGGTCACAAAATGTTTGCCTGGGCGAGAAACTTAACACTCGCTAATGGAAAACAACAAACACTTTGCGACTTGATCAAATGTAATTAACGTCACTTTCTAGCCCAAGGTCGTCTTCACTATTCATTCAGCAAAGTAAATATTCACAAACCTAGCTAAGCCTATCTATGTTGTAATACTAGCTAGCTATTTGACTGAGGACGTAACTGGTGGCTCAACTGTTTTCTAGCTGACAAGCTAGCTCGGCTAATATAACTTGACTTTACTTACCGGACGAGTGCATCAGATGCCAAAGCAAGTGCCGCGAAAAGACACAGGTACAAAACCTTCATTTTCCAGCTGCAGAATAACTTTAGCTACAACCTGATCCGCCAGCACAATGACTGGACAATTTGACTTGAGATAACAACAACAGAATTTTATCACCTGACTGTGTCGACGTCGAGTCAAAATCATGTGATGATGGGTGCGTTCCAGGAGTTAAGGCAGCTGCGCATGCGCATTGCCAATTGGTGCGTTCCAGAAACACACATTTGGCGCAGACCTGCGCTGAATATAATAGATTTACAATGTCTGCAAAAGCGTTTACGGTCTTCAAATGTGTATTTCTTGAACACACCCAATCCGTACTGTCATGCTGTCAGAGATGGGCGTGTCTATCAACTTGTGGGTCCAGGGACTACAGTTGAAAATTAGCCAGCTGGCTAAAACCAGCACTTTTACTGAAATGTTGATTAATGTGCACCAGTGGAGGCTGCTGAGGGGAGGATGACTCATAATAATGTCTGGAACTGAGCGAATGTAATTCTACTGATTCAGCTCCAGCCAATACCGCCAACCTCCTGTCATGTGCTCTGTCCCTGCAAAAATAAACTCAATAAAGTCAAGTGTAAAACCAAGACACAATGTATCGTTAATCCAGACCAGAATTTGACGTAAATATATTTGATATTTGACACTGTTTGCAGACAATAATATGGTCTTGATGGCTTTGTACTGCATAGGCTACAAGTCATGTATATTGTGGGACTGGATAGGAAATTTGAGGATAGGATATATCAGGGTAGGAAAGGATGGGATATATCAGGGTAGGAAAGGATGGGATATATCAGGGTAGGAAAGGATGGGATATATCAGGGTAGGAAAGGATGGGATATATCAGGGTAGGAAAGGATGGGATATATCAGGGTAGGAAAGGATGGGATATATCAGGGTAGGAAAGGATGGGATATATCAGGGTAGGAAAGATAGGATATATCAGGGTAGGAAAGATAGGATATATCAGGGTAGGAAAGATAGGATATATCAGGGTAGGAAAGATAGGATATATCAGGGTAGGATAGAATAGATATATCAGGATAGGATGTGAAGGCACTGTTGTGTTGTAGGAAGTGATAGGACCTCAGCCCTGCCTATGTGAAGGCACTGTTGTGTTGTAGGAAGTGATAGGACCTCAGCCCTGCCTATGTGAAGACACTGTTGTGCTGTAGGAAGTGATAGGACCTCAGCCCTGCCTATGTGAAGGCACTGTTGTGCTGTAATAATAATAATAAATAATAATAATAATATATGCCATTTAGCGGACGCTTTTATCCAAAGCGACTTACAGTCATGTGTGCATACATTCTACGTATGGGTGATCCCGGGAATCGAACCCACTACCCTGGCGTTACAAGCGCCATGCTCTACCAACTGAGCTACAGTAGGAAGTGATAGGACCTCAGCCCTGTCAATGTGAAGGCACTGTTGTGCTGTAGGAAGTGATAGGACCTCAGCCCTGCCTATGTGAAGGCACTGTTGTGCTGTAGGAAGTGATATAACCTCAGCCCTGCCTATGTGAAGGCACTGTTGTGCTGTAGGAAGTGATATAACCTCAGCCCTGCCTATGTGAAGGCACTGTTGTGCTGTAGGAAGTGATATAACCTCAGCCCTGCCTATGTGAAGGCACTGTTGTGCTGTAGGAAGTGATATAACCTCAGCCCTGCCTATGTAAGTCGCTCTGGATAAGAGCGTCTGCTAAATGACTTAAATGTAAATGTAAATATAACCTCAGCCCTGCCTATGTGAAGGCACTGTTGTGTTGTAGGAAGTGATATAACCTCAGCCCTGCCTATGTGAAGACACTGTTGTGCTGTAGGAAGTGATATAACCTCAGCCCTGCCTATGTGAAGACACTGTTGTGCTGTAGGAAGTGATATAACCTCAGCCCTGTCTATGTGAAGACACTTGTGCTGTAGGAAGTGATAGGACCTCAGCCCTGCCTATGTGAAGGCACTGTTGTGTTGTAGGAAGTGATATAACCTCAGCCCTGCCTATGTGAAGACACTGTTGTGCTGTAGGAAGTGATATAACCTCAGCCCTGCCTATGTGAAGACACTGTTGTGCTGTAGGAAGTGATATAACCTCAGCCCTGTCTATGTGAAGACACTGTTGTGCTGTAGGAAGTGATAGGACCACGGTAAAAGTAGAACAAAGAACATGTTGTGTACAGTCCCCATTACAAACAATCCTAATCATTGAATAAATGCTGCTTTTAAAACATATATACAGTAAACAGTCTGCACGCTGACTGTTTCTCTATACATGAACCTAGAACCTGTGGTTTGAATAGATGTTACATAATCAATAGCTAAATCATGTGGGGACATTATGTCTTGTAACCTATTAGCCTTAATGCCTCAACAAACGTGACTCACTTCTCTAAAAAAAGCCTTTATTCCACTCTGACTTTGCAAATATTTAGAGAAGAAAGCAAGTATGCCTTTTGAGCAATGAAGTCTCTATACTGATGGTTACTCGTGACAGACAGCTGAGATTTGGTCATGGGTGACGAGATTATATGCTGACCAATGAAGTCCCTATATGCTGACTAATCAAGTCTATAGTGTGTTAGACCTGTGATACTGCTGATCATTGATGTGAATATGTAACATGGGTTAACTGTTGCTGTACGTAGGTAGACATATTCCTGCTCTCCTATCTATTATAGGATGTTGTTTATTATTCAGAGAGAAAAGGATAAGACCCTTGACAGTTGGATGGATGCTTGATTGAACTCCATTGCTCTTTCGCCCGGCCAAGACACTTCTAAAAATAATGGGTAGGTTTTTAAAGAAATATGTTTGACATGCCACCAAGCTGACCAGAGGACAATGTGGAGCCACCACTGTACTGAGTAGGCTAGTTTTAACAAATGATTTCACATTGCATGAAGTGCTGAGAGATTGTTACTGGACAAGAGGATCAAACCGTTGATCAAGGTGCTGTTCTCTCTTCTGTCAGCAGTCAGCACTATAGAGCACCTGTCTTCTACCAGCAGTCAGCACTATAGAGCACCTGTCAGCAGTCAGCACTATAGAGCACCTGTCAGCAGTCAGCACTATAGAGCACCTGTCTTCTACCAGCAGTCAGCACTATAGAGCACCTGTCTTCTACCAGCAGTCAGCACTATAGAGCACCTGTCAGCAGTCAGCACTATAGAGCACCTGTCTTCTACCAGCAGTCAGCACTATAGAGCACCTGTCTTCTACCAGCAGTCAGCACTATAGAGCACCTGTCTTCTACCAGCAGTCAGCACTATAGAGCACCTGTCTTCTGTCAGCAGTCAGCACTATAGAGCACCTGTCTTCTACCAGCAGTCAGCACTATAGAGCACCTGTCAGCAGTCAGCACTATAGAGCACCTGTCTTCTACCAGCAGTCAGCACTATAGAGCACCTGTCTTCTACCAGCAGTCAGCACTATAGAGCACCTGTCTTCTACCAGCAGTCAGCACTATAGAGCACCTGTCTTCTACCAGCAGTCAGCACTATAGAGCACCTGTCTTCTACCAGCAGTCAGCACTATAGAGCACCTGTCTTCTGCCAGCACTATAGAGCACCTGTCTTCTACCAGCAGTCAGCACTATAGAGCACCTGTCTGAAAGTATTTTTAACGTAAGTACTTTACACCACTTCTCATTACCACACGTGCTTAAATTACCTCACTTTTGTTTTGAGCCGACTTCGTCACCAGACAGAGCGGGCACCAGGCTCACTTCGGGTGGCAGCCCAGTTTCAAATCGAATGCGATACATTTTTAGCCAGAGCAAAACATGCCGACACGGTTCCCGGGCCAGATGAATCTAACCCCCTTAATGATTGATTCTGGTGTAGTTTTACCAGGAGGTGCACCGTGTGCAGCATCTACCACCCCTGAACACTGAACAGTAATTTGACACTGTGTTAAATCAGTCAGCATAAATGTGGATCATGATAATGATAATGACAAGGCAGGAGCTGGATTGTAATTCTACATGTTTGAAACAGTGATGCTGTTAACCAGCTATGTTTTTTTATTTGTAAGAAAGTATGATATATTGTGGTGCATGAACTGGCCATACACGTTAGTTAACGTTAACTAGCTGGGTAACGTTAACTGGCTATCATAGCAGCCAAGGATGTTCGCTATCTTATTTGTGCATGTTTGTTTGTGCTCCAATTACATGCATCAACAGTTTGTGTCTACATCAACAGTTTACACTAATATAAAATTGGCCAAATATAGCTAGCTTTCCTTGTTTGTTGGTTAGCTACCTAGCCAACGTTAGCTCTCATCTGACTGGTATAACATTAACTAGTTAGCTTGCTACCTAATTCATTAAAAACAAATGTACATGTATTGTCTAGCTACCTTTATTTGCCTGTTTGATAGCTAGCTAGCTAGCTTTCAGCTGACTGGTATTAGCCAGCTACTGAGGCTAACCACTGGACTTTTGTACAAGCAAGCTAACATTAGCTAGTTAGCTAACAGGCTAATCAATACATCTGCTTGCATTTATGGATTAACCTCAGCTTGAATACCACCATAGAGCTAGTTAGGGGGGGTATTTGCGAATTTTAATCGAAATTGGTGTCATATTGGCTTAGGTATGATTGTAGGGAGGTTTGAATTGAACACTGAGCTTCAACTAATGCCTGTAATAGACGCAACGATAATGTAGGCCTAATATTTTAGCCATCATGTTGATTTCCTCGTGGTTTTAGGACTCTGTGTTTAACTGCCTGACATGACTTAGTACCGGTTTCCTCCTTTATCATCGTCCTAAACTCATCTCTTACAGGAACATGCAGAATAAAATATACTTTAGACTTTCTAAAAGGTGATTTGTATTCCTTAGCTATGAATCAAATGATGAAGATATGACTCTTCCTAACAGTGTGTATTACTGTATTCCTTAGCTATGAATCAAATGATGAAGACAGACAGGTGACTCTTCCTAACAGTGTGTATTACTGTATTACAGTAGAACAGAGTTGGTTGTACAGTACCTGCTAACTATTCTACATTTGCTACAACAGTATAGAGTAAAATGTCCATTATTTTAATCACTATAGGTTTAATGAACATTTAGTTTAAAATGCAGTGTGAATAGATATAGTCAAACAGAGAACACACCTTGGGAAAGAGGTTTTTCTGGTTAAATAGTGTTTTAATGCAAATTATTGCTCTAGTAAATATTGATCTTTCATACATTCTTACTTCAGTTATCACCAAAGGTATAAAAGCATTGCTCCTCTAGGAGTCAGTCATGTGGAGCAGAGGAAGTTCCTCCTCTCCTCACAGCCCCTGGTTCCCCAAAGCTCTCCCTCTCTGGGCAGGGTCCCACAATACAGGTGTTGCGCAGGGCAGTGGGGCAGCCTCCCCCCGGTCCAGGCCTGGTACTCCAGGGGGTCCCCGTTCACCCACAGCCACTCGCTGGCCAGGAAGTGCAGTCCCGTCCACACATGGTCCGTCTGGGCCCCCTTTGAATTAATCATTCTCTGGTCGAGGAGCTGCTCATTCTCCGACAGCAGGCTGGTGAGGTCAGTGTAGTGCTTCCTGCAGTGATCCAGAGCCTCCTCCCACGTCTTGTTCTCCTTCACCAGGACCACGTTCAGATCAAAGCACACAAAGGGATATTTTTCAGTGCATTGCTTATCATTCATCTCATGGTTCTTCACATCGACACAGTTCTGGTTGCCATTGAGATTGTTTGGCTGGCCTTGCTCCCAAAACCTGAATGATGAGTTCCACCCTCCAGACCACTTCCACTCTGTTTGGGGAGAGGGATCTCTGTACAGACCAATCCAAACATAATCCGTTGTTGATATGTCATTGAACTCATCTACTTCGTCTTGGTTGCTGATGAAGGCCAGGTCAATGTACTTCTCTCTGCAGTACTGCTGAGCCTTTTCCCAGGTCTTTCCTCCTTCCTCCACAAAGTGGAACTGTTTGTTCAGACAACAGGAGACCACCGCACACAGAGCAGTGATGAGGAGCCCAGTGAAGCTGATCTTCCTCTGCATGATGTCCCAGTACTCAGTCAGTGTGGAGTGGAGCTACTCTTCCTCTGAATGATGTCCCAGTACTCAGTCAGTGTGGAGTGGAGCTACTCTTCCTCTGAATGATGTCCCAGTACTCAGTCAGTGTGGAGTGGAGCTGCTCTTCCTCTGCATGATGTCCCAGTACTCAGTCAGTGTGGAGTGGAGCTGCTCTTCCTCTGCATGATGTCCCAGTACTCAGTCAGCGTGTGGAGTGGAGCTGCTCTTCCTCTGCATTTATCCCTAATGTTGATGGAAATCTCTCCACAGTGGATCTGTGCAGGGCTCAGTGCTGCTGTGTTGATGTTGAAGATACTGTCAGTACATAAACGTAATCGTTTTAATTTCCCTAATGGTATTTGAAGTTTTAAATGAAGTTTGTCTCTCGTAGCCCTATAATATCTGGGTCAAGGTAATTTGCATAATGTGACCTTGGGAAGACGGGAAGAATGAAAAACAATGCTTTCCATGTGTTTACAGGAAATATGTAAATGTAGGTTTTTGCCTGAAGTGTGATTTGCCTGCCATCTCTGAACAAACAGAGGTCCACAGAGGGAAATGCCCACTGTAGTGACAGGACAACACCTCTGAAACCACTGTAGTGACAGGATAACACCTCTGAAACCACTGTAGTGACAGGATAACACCTCTGAAACCACTGTAGTGACAGGACAACACCTCTGACAGGATAACACCTCTGAAACCACTGTAGTGACAGGATAACACCTCTGAAACCACTGTAGTGACAGGATAACACCTCTGAAACCACTGTAGTGACAGGATAACACCTCTGAAACCACTGTAGTGACAGGATAACACCTCTGAAACCACTGTAGTGACAGGATAACACCTCTGAAACCACTGTAGTGACAGGATAACACCTCTGAAACCACTGTAGTGACAGGATAACACCTCTGAAACCACTGTAGTGACAGGATAACACCTCTGAAACCACTGTAGTGGCAGGATAACACCTCTGAAACCACTGTAGTGGCAGGATAACACCTCTGAAACCACTGTAGTGGCAGGATAACACCTCTGAAACCACTGTAGTGACAGGATAACACCTCTGAAACCACTGTAGTGACAGGATAACACCTCTGAAACCACTGTAGTGACAGGATAACACCTCTGAAACCACTGTAGTGACAGGATAACACCTCTGAAACCACTGTAGTGACAGGATAACACCTCTGAAACCACTGTAGTGACAGGATAACACCTCTGAAACCACTGTAGTGACAGGATAACACCTCTGAAACCACTGTAGTGACAGGATAACACCTCTGAGACCAAAGTTAGGCCCCTGGGCTGTGTCATAACAAGTGCTGCTTTTACATAGAGATGGTTCTTTCATTATTTCAGGGTTTCTGGTCTTACTGCATAGACCTAAACTTTAGGGCTAAACTGTACGCACCAAATAGCCTACACAGCCAATTGCCAAATAATGATTTTGGAAACTGGTAGATAAAGTTAACAGCAATTCACGGAGTCAAAAGTTAACAGCAATTCACGGAGGCAAAAATGACACTGTCAAAATGTAATTCAATAAGAATTGAAAATGAAGAGAAGGGAGAGTTGAAAATGAAGAGAAGGGAGGCCCAGAAAAATAATGTTTCGGAAAAGGATTTGGTGAACAGTGTCAAATCAAATTTTCTAATCAAATTTTACTCACATTTTATTGGTCACATACACATGGTTAGCAGATGTTAATGCTCGTGTTACGAAATGCTTGCGCTTCTAGTTCCCGACCGTGCAGTATTATCTAAACAAGTATTCTAACAAATTCACAACGACAACCTTATCCACACAAATGTAAAGGGATGAATGAGAATATGCACATATAATTATATGGCTGAGCGATGTCCGTGGAGGCAACATGCAGCAGATGGTATAGAATACAGTATAAACATACGAGGTGAGTAATGTAGGATATGTAGACATGCGTCAAAGACCATTAGGGAAATTAAAAGAGGATGGTAGCAGTGCCAGCTACTTTCCCTGTGATCATTGTGAGGCACTATACAAATTAGAGTCACAAGATGACTGGACATCAAATAGGCCTATGGCATTTCAAGGGAACTGTAGCCTATACTGTTTAGATATGCTAAATGGAAACTGAAATCTGGACTGATTGTAGGTCTATAACCTCTCGCACAGCCTTTAAAATAACTCCTGCAGAATTAAGCAGTAAAACGATACACCAAATGTAGACAAAATTAGGACCTGGGAAAGGACAAATATGATTGGTTTGTTTCTGCATCTTGAGAGAATGCAATGCTCAGTCAGATATCATCTGTAAATGTGCTGGATTCATCATAAAAGCACCATAAAAGCCGATAGTATTTCGTCCACAAAAATGTGTATCGAAGCCGAACTGAATTCTTATCAGAAACGCGTTATTTTCCTAACAACCAGTGAAACCGATGTCATTTGGACAATTCTTTTGCAAAAAAAACCCGTTCCACTTTTTTGTGTTATTGTACTTTTTTAAAGATCGAATCGTACTACACCGGCTCGGATGCTCGTCAGATGTGGCACGGCTTGCAAACTATTACAAACTACAAAGAAAAGCACAGCCGGGAGCTGCCCAGTGACATGAGCCTACCAGAATAACTAAATTACTTCTATGCTAGCTTCAAGGCAAGTAACACTGAAACATGCATGAGAGCATCAGCTGTTCTGGACATCTGTGTGATCATGCTCTCCGCGGCCGATGTAAGACTTTGAAACAGGTCAACATTCACAAGGCCGCAGGGCCTAGACGGATTACCAGGACGTGTACTCCAAGAATGTGCTAACCAACTGAAAGTGTCTTCACTGACATTTTCAACCTCTCCCTTACTGAGTCTGTAATACCAACATGTTTCAAGCAGACCACCTGTGCCCAAGAACACTAAGGTAACCTGCCTAAATGACTACAAACCCGTAGCACTCATGTCTTGAAAGGCTGGTCATGGCTTACATCAACACCATTATCCCAGAAACCCTAGACCCACTCCGATTTGCATACCTCCCTTATAGATCCACAGATGATGCAATCTCTAACAACACATCCGCCATGCTGATCCTCAAGCCGGGGATCCCTCAGGGGTGCATGCTTCGTCCCCTCCAGTACTCCCTGTTCAGTCATGACTACACGGCCAGGCACGACTCCAACACCATCATTAAGTTTGCCGATGACACAACTGTGGTAGGCATGATCACTGACAATTACGTGACAGCCTATAGGGAGGTGGTCAGAGACCTGGCCATGTGTTGCCAGGACAACAACCTCTCCCTCAACGTGATCAAGACAAAGGAGCTGTGGTGGACTATAGGACTACAGTGTGGACTATAGGAAAAGGAGGGCCGAACAGGCCCCTATTAACATTGAAGGGGCTGAAGTGGAGCTGGTGGTCGAGTTCCTTGTTGTCCACATCACCAACAAACTATCATGGTCCCCCTGTATATAGCCTCCACATTGACTCTGTACCGGTACCCCCTGTATATAGCCTCCACATTGACTCTGTACCGGTTTCCCCTGTATATAGCCTCCACATTGACTCTGTATCGTAACACCCTGTATATAGCCTCCACATTGACTGTACCGGTTTCCCCTGTATATAGCCTCCACATTGACTCTGTACCGCTACCCCCTGTATATAGCCTCCACATTGACTCTGTACCGGTACCCCCTGTATATAGCCTCCACATTGACTCTGTACTGGTACCCCCTGAAATACGACCCTTCAATACGACCCTGAATTGAACCTAGAACCTGTGGTTTGAATAGAAGTTACACAATCAATAGCTAAAAACATTTGGGGACATTATGTCTTGTAAATTAGCCTCAATGACTAAAAAAAACGTGGCTCACTCCCTTAAAGCCTTTCTCTCACTCTGCAAATATTTAGAGAAGAAAGCAATTATGCCTTTTGAGCAATGAAGTCTCTATACTAGTTACTCGTGACAGACAGCTGAGACTTAGTCCTGGGTTCCGAGATGAAAATCTGCTGACCAATGAAGCCGATATTTTGACCAATCAAGTCCTTATATGCTGACCAATCAAGTCTTTGGAGTGTTAGACTTGTAATACTGCTGATTTATTGATGTGCATGTGTAACTTGGGTTAAATGTGTCACAGTTTCTGTTCTATTGGAGTGTTGTTTCCTTAGGCTACCACTGGAGGGCACCCTTACCTCGTTTCCTAGTTTCCACGGTTACCCTGATGAGCTTCCTCAGTTGGTCTGCATGTCCCAGTACTCAGTCAGTGTGGCGTGGAGCTGCTCTTCCTCTGCATGATGTCCCAGTACTCAGTCAGTGTGGAGTGGAGCTGCTCTCCCTCTACATGATGTCCCAGTACTCAGTCAGTGTGGAGTGGAGCTGCTCTTCCTCTACATGATGTCCCAGTACTCAGTCAGTGGGGAGTGGAGCTGCTCTTCCTCTACATGATGTTCCAGTACTCAGTCAGTGGGGAGTGGAGCTGCTCTTCCTCTACATGATGTCCCAGTACTCAGTCAGTGTGGAGTGAAGCTGATCTTCCTCTACATGATGTCCCAGTACTCAGTCAGTGTGGAGTGAAGCTGATCTTCCTCTACATGATGTCCCAGTACTCAGTCAGTGTGGAGTGGAGCTGCTCTTCCTCTACATGATGTCCCAGTACTCAGTCAGTGGGGAGTGGAGCTGAGCCTGCTGCTGCTCTTATGACCACCATTGTTATGAATCCCTTTTGGCCCGACAGTCTAGGGGGGTAATGAGACGCGTAACATAACTCATGCAATTTATAATAGTGACAAAGTAAAAGTGAGAACGTAATAACCAGGACAACTGAAATCTACCGTCAAACTCAGGGTTTATTGGAAAACACACGGTAATGGGGGGAGCAGGAAAAGGGGCTGAGCTGGACCCAAGGAAAGAAACAATAAGTATTCAAAAACACCCCTAAGCTAGACTAGCCTACTTTAACAACAGCTAACTAACCAAAAATACAGTGGGTGGTCCGCCCAGTTCTAACTAGTGTATTCAACAAAGTCTACCTACGGGTAGTGTATGAACATGGGCGATTTCTCTTGGTTCCCCCTTTTCCCCACCAGCAATCAAACACAAACACCATAACCAAAAATACAGTGGGTTTCTCCGCCAGTTCTAACTAGTGTATTTAACAGTCTACCTACAGGTAGTGTATGCCCATGGGCGATTTGTCTTGGTTCCCCCTTTTCCCACCAGCAATCAAACACAAACACCATAACCAAAAACAATACTCACAGGTGATGACAAAGTGCTATGGAGGTGCTCAACCAAAAGAGAGGTTAAGACACAAAGCGAGAGTGAACCACAGAGACCTACAGACATGGCATTTACAGAGATATTGCGCTCTACAGCAAACAACTGACAGGGTTTTTAAACCAAGGGAAAGGAACTGTGATTGGGTAGGAAACAGGAGGAGGTGTGATTGATGATTGATTGGTGACTGATTGGGAAGTGATGATTTTCACCCGTGAGGGGAGAAGGAGAGAAAAGAAACACACACACAGGATACCTGTATCCGTAACAACCATATATACTTTATACTGTCCCCAGCCCACCAATCAGAGTGGATTCCTTAACTCACCTGTTCACCCAACCCACCAATTAGAACTCTTCGTTAACTCACCTACACACTGGCAATCAATTAGATAGCTTTTATGTTGTTGTACACAAATGAACAAACAGATAAATATTCCTTAAAAACACATTAAAAAAACACACACTGCTCTTTCTCAACCTGGAATACAGCTGTAAAATAAGGCCTGTATCTATAAAGTAAAGTGTTGCCCGAGACACATGGACAATCTATCACAGTCCAATGGTCCAAATTAAACTTTATCCCTAATGTTGATGGAAATCTCTCCAAAGGTGTTATGCAGGTGAATGAGGACCCAAAAGCGACTTGGCGAAAACAGAGTCTTTAATCCAGTTTAAGGAAATAGCAATACTCCTAGACAAATCGGAGCGGTAAATAAAGCATAAAAAACAATTCCACTCGTAATCACGAGAACTGACTGGAGACTCGATAATAAACTGCAGGTTGCCTCGGGAAGGCACTTGACCGTAGCAGACTCAGACACCTGCTCACCACGCAGCATCTGAGGGAAACACGACACGACAGGGCGATACAAAGACACAGCACGGTGAACAATATACAAGGATCCGACAGGACAGAAACGGAAAACAAGGGAGAAATAGGGACTCTAATCAGGGGAAAAGATAGGGAACAGGTGTGGGAAGACTAAATGATTGATTAGGGGAATAGGAACAGCTGGGAGCAGGAACGGAATGATAGAGAGAAGAGAGAGAGAGAGGGAGAGAGAAAAAGGGGAACGAACCTAAAAAGACCAGCAGGGGGAAAACGAACAGAAGGAAAAGCAAAATGACAAGACAATATAAGACAAAACATGACAAAAGGGGGATCTGTGCTGCTGTGTTGATGTTGAACATACTGTCAGTAATTGAAGGAACTATGACTAGATGTCGGCCTAATATTTTAGCCATCATGTTGATTTCCTCGTGGTTTTAGAAGGACTCTGTGTTGATGTTGAAGATACTGCCAGTAATTAAAGGAACTATGACTAGATGTCGGCCTAATATTTTAGCCATCATATTGATTTCCTCGTGGTTTTAGAAGGACTCTGTGTTGATGTTGAACATACTGTCAGTAATTAAAGGAACTATGACTAGATGTAGTCCTAATATTTTAGCCATCATGTTGATTTCCTCGTGGTTTTAGAAGGACTCTGTGTTGATGTTGAACATACTGTCAGTAATTGAAGGAACTATGACTAGATGTAGTCCTAATATTTTAGCCATCATGTTGATTTCCTCGTGGTTTTAGGACTCTGTGTTTAACTGCCTGACATGACTTAGTACCGGATTCCTCCTCTATCATCGTCCTAAAATCATCTCTTACAGGAACATGCAGAAAAATATATACTTTAGACTTTCTAAAAGGTGATTTGTATTCCTGATGATGAAGACAGATGACTCTTTCAAACAGTGTGTATTACTGTATTCCTTAGCTATGAATCAGATGATGAAGACAGAAAGATGACTCTTTCTAACAGTGTTTATTACAGTATAACAAAGTTGGTTGTACAGTTCCTGTTAAGTATTCTACATTTACTACAACAGTATAGAGTAAAATGTTCAATATTTAAATTACTCTCAGGTTTCATGACAAATGTTTTATTTTTTTGTCAACAGAGAACACACTGTTGTAAAGAGGTCTTCCTGGTTAAATCATGTTTAAATACAAATGTATTGATAGTAGTAAATATTGATCTTTCATACGTTTTTACTTTAGTTATCACCACATGCATACATGCCTGTCTCCTCTAGGAGTCACTAATTTGGAGCAGAGGAAGTTCCTCCTCTCCTCACAGTCCCTGGTTCCCCAAAGCTCTCCCTCTCTGGCCAGGGTCCCACAGTGGAGGTGTTGGGCGGGGCAGTGGGGCAGCCTCCCCCCGGTCCAGGCCTGGTACTCCAGGGGGTCCCCGTTCACCCACAGCCACTCGCTGGCCAGGAAGCGCAGTCCCGTCCACACATGGTCCGTCTGGGCCCCCTTTGAATTCATCATTCTCTGGACGAGGAGCTGCTCATTCTCCGACAGCAGGCTGGTGAGGTCAGTGTAGTGCTTCCTGCAGTGATCCAGAGCCTCCTCCCACGTCTTGTTCTCCTTCACCAGGACCACGTTCAGATCAAAGCACACAAAGGGATATTTTTCAGTGCATTGCTTATCATTCATCTCATGGTTCTTCACATCGACACAGTTCTGGTTGCCATTGAGATTGTTTGGCTGGCCTTGCTCCCAAAACCTGAATGATGAGTTCCACCCTCCAGACCACTTCCACTCTGTTGGGGGAGAGGGATCTCTGTACAGACCAATCCAAACATAATCCGTTGTTGATATGTTATTGAACTCATCTACTTCGTCTTGGTTGCTGATGAAGGCCAGGTCAATGTACTTCTCTCTGCAGTACTGCTGAGCCTTTTCCCAGGTCTTTCCTCCTTCATTCACAAAGTGGAACTGTTTGTTCAGACAGCAGGAGACCACCGCACACAGAGCAGTGATGAGGAGCCCAGTGAAGCTGATCTTCCTCTGCATGATGTCCCAGTACTCAGTCAGTGTGGAGTGAAGCTGCTCTTCCTCTGAATGATGTCCCAGTACTCAGTCAGTGTGGAGTGGAGCTGCTCTTCCTCTGAATGATGTCCCAGTACTCAGTCAGTGTGGAGTGGAGCTACTCTTCCTCTGAATGATGTCCCAGTACTCAGTCAGTGTGGAGTGAAGCTGCTCTTCCTCTGAATGATGTCCCAGTACTCAGTCAGTGTGGAGTGTGGAGTCAGTCTGCATTTATCCCTAATGTTGATGGAAATCTCTCCACAGTGGATCTGTGCAGGGCTCAGTGCTGCTGTGTTGATGTTGAAGATACTGTCAGTACATAAACGTAATCATTTTAATTTCCCTAATGGTATTTGAATTTTTAAATGAAGTTTGTCTCTCGTAGCCCTATAATATCTGGGTCAAGGTAATTTGCATAATGTGACCTTGGGAAGACGGGAAGAATGAAAAACAATGCTTTCCATGTGTTTACAGGAAATATGTAAATGTAGGTTTTTGCCTGAAGTGTGATTTGCCTGCCATCTCTGAACAAACAGAAGCCCACAGAGGGAAATGTCCACTGTAGTGACAGGACAACACCTCTGAAACCACTGTAGTGACAGGACAACACCTCTGAAACCACTGTAGTGACAGGATAACACCTCTGAAACCACTGTAGTGACAGGACAACACCTCTGAAACCACTGTAGTGACAGGATAACACCTCTGACAGGATAACACCTCTGAAACCACTGTAGTGACAGGATAACACCTCTGAAACCACTGTAGTGACAGGATAACACCTCTGAAACCACTGTAATGACAGGATAACACCTCTGAAACCACTGTAGTGACAGGATAACACCTCTGAAACCACTGTAGTGACAGGATAACACCTCTGAAACCACTGTAGTGACAGGATAACACCTCTGAAACCACTGTAGTGACAGGATAACACCTCTGAAACCACTGTAGTGACAGGATAACACCTCTGACAGGATAACACCTCTGAAACCACTGTAGTGACAGGATAACACCTCTGAGACCACTGTAGTGACAGGATAACACCTCTGACAGGATAACACCTCTGAAACCACTGTAGTGACAGGATAACACCTCTGAAACCACTGTAGTGACAGGATAACACCTCTGACAGGATAACACCTCTGAAACCACTGTAGTGACAGGATAACACCTCTGAGACCACTGTAGTGACAGGATAACACCTCTGACAGGATAACACCTCTGAAACCACTGTAGTGACAGGATAACACCTCTGAAACCACTGTAGTGACAGGATAACACCTCTGAAACCACTGTAGTGACAGGATAACACCTCTGAAACCACTGTAGTGACAGGATAACACCTCTGAGACCACTGTAGTGACAGGATAACACCTCTGAGACCACTGTAGTGACAGGATAACACCTCTGAAACCACTGTAGTGACAGGATAACACCTCTGAAACCACTGTAGTGACAGGATAACACCTCTGACAGGATAACACCTCTGAAACCACTGTAGTGACAGGATAACACCTCTGAGACCACTGTAGTGACAGGATAACACCTCTGAGACCACTGTAGTGACAGGATAACACCTCTGAAACCACTGTAGTGACAGGATAACACCTTTGAAACCACTGTAGTGACAGGATAACACCTCTGAAACCAAAGTTAGGCCCCTGGTCAGAGCTGTGTCTTACCATTGATGCTTTTACTGTTGCCTTATAGGCCTAAAGCTACAATAACACTGTGCAGAACTATCAACAGGGCCTCCATGTACATAATATGTGGACTAAGACTTCACAAGGCTGCTCATATTATCCAAGAATCAATGGGTAAATCAAATCAAATCAATGCAACAAGTGTAGACCTTACTGTGAAATACATACTTACAAGCCCTTAACCAACAGCGCAGTACAAGAAGAGTTAAGAAAATATTTACCAATAAACTAAAGTAAAATAATTATAAAAAGTAGGCAATAAAATAACAGTAAATTGGCCTAACAACCTTAATCGAAACGTTGAACTGTCACGTTCTGACCATAGTTATTTTGTTTTAGTGTTGGTCAGGACGTGAGCTGAGTGGTCATTCTATGTTGTGTGTCTAGTTTTCACGTTTCTATGTTTGGTCATTGTCTCTGATTGGGAACCATATTTCAGTAGCCTGTTTTGTGTTGGGTTTTGTGGGTGGTTGTCTTCTTTCTTTGTTTCTATGCACCAGATAGGACTGTTTTGGGTTTCCACATTTGTTGTTTTGGCATTTTGTTTCTTTATTAAACATGTTGAACCACGCTGTGTTTTGGTCTGATCCTTCGTCCACAGAAGAAAGCCGTTACACGAACAACCAGAAATGTAAATAAATAGATTAATGGTCATGATTTTTGATTTCTTACCTTTTAAGAACTATTTAATTTTTACCTTTATTTAACCAGGCAAGTCATTTAAGAACACATTCTTATTTTCAATGACAGCCTGGGAACAGTGGGTTAACTTCCTGTTCAGGGGCAGAACGACAGATTTGTACCTTGTCAGCTCGGGGTTTGAACTCGCAACCTTCTGGTTACTAGTCCAACACGCTAACCACTAGGCTACGCTGCCGCCCCAACTATACAAGGACATTGTTTGACATTTTACCACAGCCAATATCTTTTATAGCCTTCTTGGACTAATTAGAATTATTTTGCAGCAATTGGTACTTTTATTTGGCGTGTTGTCTCCATAGCGATCTGGGCAGGTTTGTGTGATCTACAGTGTGTTGAGGCGTGGTGAAAGACTATCCCTGCAGGCAATAAGTCCTACCGGTGTTTACCCTTCTGTCAACAGCTACACTCTGTCTGCGCTACTCCCTAACCACCACTAGGGGGCGCCACTTTGAAACGTGGGACCTACTGAGCAAGTGGAGAGGATGGTGGTTTGTATTGTTGAAGCATAGTACTTGGTTACTGTACAATCAGGTGGAGGTTATTAGCGTTTCAGTAGCAGTAGGGACCTTTCAGACATTCAGGTCTTCATCTATATTGTGCGTCTGTGTGTGTTCCTGCTCATCCACCCTACTGGTAGTGTACAGCTGAAGACAGTTACTGATGTCTCTTGACATTTGTTGTAGCATGCCAAAGACCACACTGCACCGGGCCGGGTTTGGGGTGTCAGGTTCTCCTTAAATATCCCGATGGCTAGAGAGGACAGATGGCTGTGTCATATCATCATGATCCTGACCACATTTAGAAAACAGTCTGATGTTCTGTCATGATGTTTTCTCAGCATTTCAGCACTCCAACTAGACTTTAGTACTTCCCAGCTAGAATAGTTTAATGTCCTCAGAAGGTTTTGTGATATTTGTAAATATACTCACACAATTACTTTATTCACACAATTATGTTAATTGGTTTAATTATATTTAATTTAATTAGATTATTTAGAGATTAAGGTTATGTTTGGGAACAGGTTAAGGTTTGGGAACAGGTTAAGGTTTGGGAACAGGTTAATGTTTGGGAACAGGTTAAGGTTTGGGAACAGGTTAATGTTTGGGAACAGGCTAAGGTTTGGGAACAGGTTAAGGTTTGGGAACAGGATAATGTTTGGGAATAGGGTCATGTTTGGGAACAGGATAATGTTTGGGAACAGGCTAATGTTTGGGAACAGGATAATATTTGGGAACAGGGTAATGTTTGGGAACAGGGTAATGTTTGGGAACAGGCTAATGTTTGGGAACAGGCTAGTGTTTGGGAACAGGGTAATGTTTGGGAACAGGATAATGTTTGGGAACAGGTTAATGTTTGGGAACAGGTTAATGTTTGGGAACAGGGTAATGCTTGGGAACAGGCTAATGTTTGGGAACAGGGTAATGTTTGGGAACAGGGTAATGTTTGGGAATAGGGTAATGCTTGGGAACAAACATCATTATATCAGACTATCATATCAGGTAGACTGTATAGCCTCCAGCCCTGTCAGTCCTCAGACCCCCTCTGTTCATGCTGAAGGCTGTCCACAACTTCAATTAGCTCTGGTAATGCTACCATTTGTTTCCCTACAGATCATCATGGCTGTTAGACTGGCTTTGATGTGATTGACGTCTCTTAGCAACCAGCTCTTTATTTGTTATTGGTGAATATACAGTTGTTTTAATCATGTTTCTAGTGCTCAAATAATACTGATAAATAGTTATATTTGTCATTGTTGGATATAGAGTTATTTTAATCATGTTTCTAGTGCTCAAATAATATTGATAAATAGTTATATTTGTAATTGTTGGATATTCAGTTATTTTAATCATGTTTCTAGTGCTCAAATAATACTGATAAATAGTTATATTTGTCATTGTTGGATATAGAGTTATTTTAATCATGTTTCTAGTGCTCAAATAATATTGATAAATAGTTATATTTGTAATTGTTGGATATTCAGTTATTTTAATCATGTTTCTAGTGCTCAAATAATACTGATAAATAGTTATATTTGTAATTGTTGGATATTCAGTTATTTTAATCATGTTTCTAGTGCTCAAATAATACTGATAAATAGTTATATTTGTAATTGTTGGATATTCAGTTATTTTAATCATGTTTCTAGTGCTCAAATAATACTGATAAATAGTTATATTTGTAATTGTTGGATATTCAGTTATTTTAATCATGTTTCTAGTGCTCAAATAATACTGATAAATAGTTATATTTGTAATTGTTGGATATTCAGTTGTTTTCTTCATGTTTCTTAGTCCTTGTTTGTTTTTCTTGATCTCCTACGTCTTGTGGACATCCTCAACAAAGTGGGAATAATAATAATATAATAATAATTATGAATTCTTTACTACTTGTATTGTTCAGATTTCCCCTCACGTTTAGCTGTACGACAACCCATAATCCTCTCTGTTCTGTCTTACACAGAGAGACGTTTAGCTGTACGACAACCCATAATCCCTCTGTTCTGTCTTACACAGAGAGACGTTTAGCTGTACGACAACCCATAATCCCTCTGTTCTGTTTTACACAGAGAGACGTTTAGCTGTACGACAACCCATAATCCCTCTGTTCTGTCTTACACAGAGAGACGTTTAGCTGTACGACAACCCATAATCCCTCTGTTCTGTCTTACACAGAGAGACGTTTAGCTGTACAACTACCCATCATCCTCTCTGTTCTGTCTTACACAGGTTGAGTTTCTGCAAGAGAGACGTTTAGCTGTACGACAACCCATCATCCTCTCTGTTCTGTCTTACACAGGTTGAGTTTCTGCAAGAGAGACGTTTAGCTGTACAACAATCCATAATCCTCTCTGTTCTGTCTTACACAGGTTGAGTTTCTGCAAGAGAGACGTTTAGCTGTACAACAACCCATAATCCTCTCTGTTCTGTCTTACACAGGTTGAGTTTCTGCAAGAGAGACGTTTAGCTGTACAACAACCCATCATCCCTCTGTTCTGTCTTACACAGGTTGAGTTTCTGCAAGAGAGACGTTTAGCTGTACGACAACCCATCATCCCTCTGTTCTGTCTTACACAGGTTGAGTTTCTGCAAGAGAGACGTTTAGCTGTACAACAACCCATCATCCCTCTGTTCTGTCTTACACAGGTTGAGTTTCTGCAAGAGATACGTTTAGCTGTACAACAACCCATCATCCCTCTGTTCTGTCTTACACAGGTTGAGTTTCTGCAAGAGAGACGTTTAGCTGTACGACAACCCATCATCCCTCTGTTCTGTCTTACACAGGTTGAGTTTCTGCAAGAGAGACGTTTAGCTGTACAACAACCCATCATCCCTCTGTTCTGTCTTACACACGTTGAGTTTCTGCAAGAGATACGTTTAGCTGTACAACAACCCATCATCCCTCTGTTCTGTCTTACACAGGTTGAGTTTCTGCAAGAGAGACGTTTAGCTGTACAACAACCCATCATCCCTCTGTTCCTTCTTACACAGGTTGAGTTTCTGCAAGAGAGACGTTTAGCTGTACAACAACCCATCATCCCTCTGTTCTGTCTTACACAGGTTGAGTTTCTGCAAGAGAGACGTTTAGCTGTACAACAACCCATCATCCCTCTGTTTCGTCTTTCACAGGTTGAGTTTCTGCAAGAGAGACGTTTAGCTGTACGACAACCCATCATCCCTCTGTTCCTTCTTACACATGTTGAGTTTCTGCAAGAGAGACGTTTAGCCGAAGCCTGATGAACGCCAGGGTTTCTGCAAGAGAGACGTTTAGCCGAAGCCTGATGAACGCCAGGGTTTCTGCAAGAGAGACGTTTAGCCGAAGCCTGATGAAAGCCAGGGTTTCTGCAAGAGAGACGTTTAGCCGAAGCCTGATGAACGCCAGGGTTTCTGCAAGAGAGACGTTTATCCGAAGCCTGATGAACGCCAGGGTAAATGCAAGAGAGACGTTTAGCCGAAGCCTGATGAACGCCAGGGTAAATGCAAGAGAGACGTTTAGCCGAAGCCTGATGAACGCCAGGGTAAATGCAAGAGAGACGTTTAGCCGAAGCCTGATGAACGCCAGGGTAAATGCAAGAGAGAGACGTTTAGCCGAAGCCTGATGAACGCCAGGGTAAATGTGTGGAAGGGGAAAGGTGTACCCTCACTTTCTCCACTGGCTGCCAGTAAAGTCACAGGCAAGTAAGTGTTACATAAGAAGTCTCCAGACCACGATCATCAGCTACTCTCGCTGACTAAACTCCACTTCATGGTGAAGGAAGATTCTGAGCGAAAACGCACGTACCAATTGAAATCTCCGATGACGTAGGCTTAGATTGTGCGATTTGATTGGACAATGAGTATTTGGAGACCGAGGACCTACGTCAACGGAGATTCAACTGGCACGTGCATTTTCACTGAGTTGCCATCTTTGAGAAAACAGAAACAAGGTAACAATCGGTGGTTGTATTTTATTAACGTTTATTGATCAAGTATGGATCTACTAAACAATGATAAAGGAGGGAGATGGAGCAGACAGTCAGTTGGGGATGAGTTATTTATACAGCCTAGTTAGCACGGACAGATTTCATGCCCTTGCTGACCCATTGGTCTGGAGGAGGGGTCCACTGATCCATAAAGAGATGTGATGGGATTTGCAGGAGCGTCAGAGAATGCATATATATAGTGAAGTAACACTGCATGGCCTCACTACAGGACCTGCTCTTCTTTCAAGGGTTGACTCCCTTGACACAATGTCTGTCTGTCTTTCTTTCTTTCTTTCTTTCTTTCTTTCTTTCTTTCTTTCTTTCTTTCTTTCTTTCCAACACCTTACCACTGTTACACCTGGTTATCAGCAGAGTCCCAACACCTTATCACTGCTACACCTGGTTATCAGCAGAGTCCCAACACCTTACCACTGCTACACCTGGCTATCAGCAGAGTCACAACACCTTACCACTGTTACACCTGGCTATCAGCAGAGTCACAACACCTTACCACTGTTACACCTGGCTATCAGCAGAGTCCCAACACCTTACCACTGCTACACCTGGCTATCAGCAGAGTCCCAACACCTTACCACTGTTACACCTGGCTATCAGCAGAGTCCCAACACCTTACCACTGCTACACCTGGTTATCAGCAGAGTCACAACACCTTACCACTGCTACACCTGGTTATCAGCAGAGTCACAACACCTTACCACTGCTACACCTGGTTATCAGCAGAGTCCCAACACCTTACCACTGTTACACCTGGTTATCAGCAGAGTCCCAACACCTTACCACTGTTACACCTGGTTATCAGCAGAGTCCCAACACCTTACCACTGTTACACCTGGTTATCAGCAGAGTCCCAACACCTTACCACTGTTACACCTGGTTATCAGCAGAGTCTCAACACCTTACCACTGTTACACCTGGTTATCAGCAGAGTCTCAACACCTTACCACTGTTACACCTGGTTATCAGCAGAGTCCCAACACCTTACCACTGTTACACCTGGTTATCAGCAGAGTCCCAACACCTTACCACTGTTACACCTGGCTATCAGCAGAGTCTCAACACCTTACCACTGTTACACCTGGTTATCAGCAGAGTCCCAACACCTTACCACTGTTACACCTGGCTATCAGCAGAGTCCCAACACCTTACCACTGTTACACCTGGCTATCAGCAGAGTCTCAACACCTTACCACTGTTACACCTGGTTATCAGTAGAGTCCCAACACCTTACCACTGTTACACCTGGCTATCAGCAGAGTCCCAACACCTTATCACTATTACACCTGGCTATCAGCAGAGTCCCAACACCTTACCACTGTTACACCTGGCTATCAGCAGAGTCCCAACACCTTACCACTGTTACACCTGGCTATCAGCAGAGTCCCAACACCTTATCACTGTTACACCTGGTTATCAGCAGAGTCCCAACACCTTATCACTATTACACCTGGTTATCAGCAGAGTCCCAACACCTTACCACTGTTACACCTGGTTATAAGGTCTGGACTGTTCCAGTGTTCTATACAGTAGACTCTGACGTGAGGTCTGGACTGTTCCAGAGTTCTATACAGTAGACTCTGACGTGGGGTCTGGACTGTTCCAGAGTTCTATACAGTAGACTCTGACGTGGGGTCTGGACTGTTCCAGAGTTCTATACAGTAGACTCTGACGTGAGGTCTGGACTGTTCCAGAGTTCTATACAGTAGACTCTGACGTGAGGTCTGGACTGTTCCAGAGTTCTATACAGTAGACTCTGACGTGAGGTCTGGACTGTTCCAGAGTTCTATACAGTAGACTCTGACGTGAGGTCTGGACTGTTCCAGAGTTCTATACAGTAGACTCTGACGTGAGGTCTGGACTGTTCCAGTGTTCTATACAGTAGACTCTGACCTGAGGTCTGGACTGTTCCAGTGTTCTAAACAGTAGACTCTGACCTGAGGTCTGGACTGTTCCAGAGTTCTATACAGTAGACTCTGACGTGAGGTCTGGACTGTTCCAGAGTTCTATACAGTAGACTCTGACGTGAGGTCTGGACTGTTCCAGTGTTCTATACAGTAGACTCTGACGTGGGGTCTGGACTGTTCCAGAGTTCTATACAGTAGACTCTGACGTGGGGTCTGGACTGTTCCAGAGTTCTATACAGTAGACTCTGACGTGAGGTCTGGACTGTTCCAGAGTTCTATACAGTAGACTCTGACGTGAGGTCTGGACTGTTCCAGAGTTCTATACAGTAGACTCTGACCTGAGGTCTGGTCTGTTCCAGAGTTCTATACAGTAGACTCTGACCTGAGGTCTGGTCTGTTCCAGAGTTCTATACAGTAGACTCTGACGTGAGGTCTGGACTGTTCCAGAGTTCTATACAGTAGACTCTGACGTGAGGTCTGGACTGTTCCAGAGTTCTATACAGTAGACTCTGACCTGAGGTCTGGACTGTTCCAGAGTTCTATACAGTAGACTCTGACCTGAGGTCTGGACTGTTCCAGAGTTCTATACAGTAGACTCTGACCTGAGGTCTGATCTGTTCCAGTGTTCTATACAGTAGACTCTGACCTGAGGTCTGATCTGTTCCAGTGTTCTATACAGTAGACTCTGACCTGAGGTCTGATCTGTTCCAGTGTTCTATACAGTAGACTCTGACCTGGGGTCTGATCTGTTCCAGTGTTCTATACAGTAGACTCTGACCTGAGGTCTGATCTGTTCCAGTGTTCTATACAGTAGACTCTGACCTGAGGTCTGATCTGTTCCAGAGTTCTATACAGTAGACTCTGACGTGAGGTCTGGACTGTTCCAGAGTTCTATACAGTAGACTCTGACGTGGGGTCTGGACTGTTCCAGAGTTCTATACAGTAGACTCTGACGTGAGGTCTGGACCGTTCCAGAGTTCTATACAGTAGACTCTGACGTGGGGTCTGGACTGTTCCAGAGTTCTATACAGTAGACTCTGACGTGAGGTCTGGACTGTTCCAGAGTTCTATACAGTAGACTCTGACGTGGGGTCAGGACTGTTCCAGAGTTCTATACAGTAGACTCTGACGTGAGGTCTGGACTGTTCCAGAGTTCTATACAGTAGACTCTGACGTGGGGTCTGGACTGTTCCAGAGTTCTATACAGTAGACTCTGACGTGGGGTCTGGACTGTTCCAGTGTTCTATACAGTAGACTCTGACGTGGGGTCTGGACTGTTCCAGAGTTCTATACAGTAGACTCTGACGTGGGGTCTGGACTGTTCCAGAGTTCTATACAGTAGACTCTGACGTGAGGTCTGGACTGTTCCAGAGTTCTATACAGTAGACTCTGACGTGGGGTCTGGACTGTTCCAGAGTTCTATACAGTAGACTCTGACCTGAGGTCTGGACTGTTCCAGAGTTCTATACAGTAGACTCTGACGTGAGGTCTGGACTGTTCCAGAGCTCTATACAGTAGACTCTGACGTGAGGTCTGGACTGTTCCAGTGTTCTAAACAGTAGACTCTGACGTGAGGTCTGGACTGTTCCAGAGTTCTAAACAGTAGACTCTGACCTGAGGTCTGACTGTTCCAGAGTTCTATACAGTAGACTCTGACGTGAGGTCTGGACTGTTCCAGAGTTCTATACAGTAGACTCTGACGTGAGGTCTGGACTGTTCCAGTGTTCTATACAGTAGACTCTGACGTGGGTCTGGACTGTTCCAGAGTTCTATACAGTAGACTCTGACGTGAGGTCTGGACTGTTCCAGAGTTCTATACAGTAGACTCTGACGTGAGGTCTGGACTGTTCCAGAGTTCTATACAGTAGACTCTGACGTGAGGTCTGGACTGTTCCAGAGTTCTATACAGTAGACTCTGACGTGAGGTCTGGACTGTTCCAGAGTTCTATACAGTAGACTCTGACGTGAGGTCTGGACTGTTCCAGAGTTCTATACAGTAGACTCTGACGTGAGGTCTGGACTGTTCCAGAGTTCTATACAGTAGACTCTGACGTGAGGTCTGGACTGTTCCAGAGTTCTATACAGTAGACTCTGACGTGGGGTCTGGACTGTTCCAGAGTTCTATACAGTAGACTCTGACCTGAGGTCTGGACTGTTCCAGAGTTCTATACAGTAGACTCTGACGTGAGGTCTGGACTGTTCCAGAGTTCTATACAGTAGACTCTGACGTGGGGTCTGGACTGTTCCAGAGTTCTATACAGTAGACTCTGACCTGAGGTCTGAACTGTTCCAGAGTTCTATACAGTAGACTCTGACCTGAGGTCTGGACTGTTCCAGAGTTCTATACAGTAGACTCTGACGTGAGGTCTGGACTGTTCCAGAGTTCTATACAGTAGACTCTGACGTGGGGTCTGGACTGTTCCAGAGTTCTATACAGTAGACTCTGACCTGAGGTCTGGACTGTTTCAGAGTTCTATACAGTAGACTCTGACGTGAGGTCTGGACTGTTCCAGAGTTCTATACAGTAGACTCTGACGTGAGGTCTGGACTGTTCCAGTGTTCTAAACAGTAGACTCTGACCTGAGGTCTGGACTGTTCCAGAGTTCTAAACAGTAGACTCTGACCTGAGGTCTGGACTGTTCCAGAGTTCTATACAGTAGACTCTGACGTGAGGTCTGGACTGTTCCAGAGTTCTATACAGTAGACTCTGACGTGAGGTCTGGACTGTTCCAGTGTTCTATACAGTAGACTCTGACGTGGGGTCTGGACTGTTCCAGAGTTCTATACAGTAGACTCTGACGTGAGGTCTGGACTGTTCCAGAGTTCTATACAGTAGACTCTGACGTGAGGTCTGGACTGTTCCAGAGTTCTATACAGTAGACTCTGACGTGAGGTCTGGACTGTTCCAGAGTTCTATACAGTAGACTCTGACCTGAGGTCTGGACTGTTCCAGTGTTCTAAACAGTAGACTCTGACCTGAGGTCTGATCTGTTCCAGAGTTCTA
>NW_025746550.1:75000-103889 GCF_021184085.1 Oncorhynchus gorbuscha | reverse complement strand
CTCTTTACCTCCACCTACAGTCACATACCTCCACCTACAGTCCCATACCTCCTCCACCTACAGTCACATACCCTCCACCTACAGTCCCATACCTCTATACCTCCACCTACAGTCACATACCTCCACCTACAGTCCCATACCTCTTTACCTCCACCTACAGTCCCATACCTCTTTACCTCCACCTACAGTCACATACCTCCACCTACAGTCCCATACCTCTTTACCTCCACCTACAGTCACATACCTCCACCTACAGTCACATACCTCTATACCTCCACCTACAGTCACATACCTCCACCTACAGTCACATACCTCTATACCTCCACCTACAGTCACATACCTCCACCTACAGTCACATACCTCTTTACCTCCACCTACAGTCACATACCTCTATACCTCCACCTACAGTCCCATACCTCTATAGCTCCACCTACAGTCACATACCTCTATACCTCCACCTACAGTCACATACCTCTATACCTCCACCTACAGTCACATACCTCTTTACCTCCACCTACAGTCACATACCTCTATACCTCCACCACCTACAGTCACATACCTCTATACCTCCACCTACAGTCACATACCTCTATACCTCCACTTACAGTCACATACCTCTATACCTCCACCTACAGTCACATACCTCTATACCTCCACCTACAGTCACATACCTCTTTACCTCCAACTACAGTCACATACCTCCACCTACAGTCACATACCTCTATACCTCCACCTACAGTCCCATACCTCTTTACCTCCACCTACAGTCACATACCTCTTTACCTCCACCTACAGTCACATACCTCCACCTACAGTCACATACCTCTATACCTCCACCTACAGTCACATACCTCTATACCTCCACCTACAGTCACATACCTCTTTACCTCCACCTACAGTCACATACCTCTTTACCTCCACCTACAGTCACATACCTCCACCTACAGTCACATACCTCTATACCTCCACCTACAGTCCCATACCTCTATACCTCCACCTACAGTCACATACCTCCACCTACAGTCACATACCTCTATACCTCCACCTACAGTCACATACCTCCACCTACAGTCACATACCTCTACACCTCCACCTACAGTCACATACCTCTTTACCTCCACCTACAGTCACATACCTCTATACCTCCACCTACAGTCACACACCTCCACCTACAGTCACATACCTCTATACCTCCACCTACAGTCACATACCTCTATACCTCCACCTACAGTCACACACCTCCACCTACAGTCACATACCTCTATACCTCCACCTACAGTCACATACCTCTATACCTCCACCTACAGTCACATACCTCTATACCTCCACCTACAGTCACATACCTCTATACCTCCACCTACAGTCACATACCTCTATACCTCCACCTACAGTCATATACCTCTATACCTCCACCTACAGTCACATACCTCCACCTACAGTCCCATACCTCTATACCTCCACCTACAGTCACATACCTCCACCTACAGTCACATACCTCTACACCTCCACCTACAGTCACATACCTCTATACCTCCACCTACAGTCACATACCTCTATACCTACAGTCACATAACTCTATACCTCCACCTACAGTCACATACCTCCACCTACAGTCCCATACCTCTATACCTCCACCTACAGTCACATACCTCCACCTACAGTCACATACCTCTACACCTCCACCTACAGTCACATACCTCTATACCTCCACCTACAGTCACATACCTCTACACCTCCACCTACAGTCACATACCTCTTTACCTCCACCTACAGTCACATACCTCTATACCTCCACCTACAGTCACACACCTCCACCTACAGTCACATACCTCTTTACCTACTCCTACAGTCACATACCTCCACCTACAGTCACATACCTCTATACCTCCACCTACAGTCACATACCTCTTTACCTACTCCTACAGTCACATACCTCCACCTACAGTCACATACCTCTTTACCTACTCCTACAGTCACATACCTCCACCTACAGTCCCATACCTCTTTACCTCCAACTACAGTCACATACCTCTATACCTCCACCTACAGTCACATACCTCTATACCTCCACCTACAGTCACATACCTCTTTACCTCCACCTACAGTCACATACCTCTTTACCTCCAACTACAGTCACATACCTCCACCTACAGTCACATACCTCCACCTACAGTCCCATACCTCTTTACCTCCAACTACAGTCACATACCTCCACCTACAGTCACATACCTCTATACCTCCACCTACAGTCACATACCTCCACCTACAGTCACATACCTCCACCTACAGTCACATACCTCCATCTACAGTCACATACCTCTACACCTCCACCTACAGTCACATACCTCTACACCTCCACCTACAGTCACATACCTCCACCTACAGTCTCATACCTCTATACCTCCACCTACAGTCTCATACCTCCACCTACAGTCGCATACCTCTATACCTCCACCTACAGTCACATACCTCTATACCTCCACCTACAGTCGCATACCTCCACCTACAGTCACATACCTCTATACCTCCACCTACAGTCACATACCTCTATACCTCCACCACCTACAGTCACATACCTCTATACCTCCACCTACAGTCTCATACCTCCACCTACAGTCGCATACCTCCACCTACAGTCACATACCTCTATACCTCCACCTACAGTCACATACCTCTATACCTCCACCACCTACAGTCACATACCTCTATACCTCCACCTACAGTCACATACCTCCATACCTCCACCTACAGTCACATACCTCTATACCTCCACCTACAGTCACATACCTCCATACCTCCACCTACAGTCACATACCTCTATACCTCCACCTACAGTCACATACCTCCATACCTCCACCTACAGTCACATACAGTCACATACCTCTTTACCTCCACCTACAGTCACATACCTCTATACCTCCACCTACAGTCACATACCTCTATACCTCCACCTACAGTCACATACCTCTATACCTCCACCTACAGTCACATACCTCTATACCTCCACCTACAGTCACATACCTCTATAGCTCCACCTACAGTCACATACCTCTATACCTCCACCTACAGTCACATACCTCTATACCTCCACCTACAGTCACATACCTCTATACCTCCACCTACAGTCACATACCTCCATACCTCCACCTACAGTCACATACCTCTATACCTCCACCTACAGTCACATACCTCTATACCTCCACCTACATTCACATACCTCTATACCTCCACCTACAGTCACATACCTCTATACCTCCACCTACAGTCACATACCTCTATACCTCCACCTACAGTCACATACCTCTATAGCTCCACCTACAGTCACATACCTCTATACCTCCACCTACAGTCACATACCTCTATACCTCCACCTACAGTCACATACCTCTATACCTCCACCTACAGTCACATACCTCTATACCTCCACCTACAGTCACATACCTCCATAGCTCCACCTACAGTCACATACCTCTATACCTCCACCTACAGTCACATACCTCCACCTACAGTCCCATACCTCTATACCTCCACCTACAGTCACATACCTCTATACCTCCACCTACAGTCACATACCTCTATACCTCCACCTACAGTCACATACCTCCACCTACAGTCACATACCTCTATACCTCCACCTACAGTCCCATACCTCCACCTACAGTCACATACCTCTATACCTCCACCTACAGTCACATACCTCTTTACCTACTCCTACAGTCAGAGATGTATCAGAGAGATGTATCAGAGAGATGTATCAGAGAGATGTATCCGAGAGATGTATCGGAGAGATGTATCAGAGAGATGTATCGGAGAGATGTATCGGAGAGATGTATCGGAGAGATGTATCGGAGAGATGTATCGGAGAGATGTATCGGAGAGATGTATCGGAGAGATGTATCGGAGAGATGTATCAGAGAGATGTACCGGGGAGATGTATCAGAGAGATGTATGAGATGTATCAGAGAGATGTATCGGAGAGATGTATCGGAGAGATGTACCGGGGAGATGTACCGGGGAGATGTACCAGAGAGATGTATCAGAGAGATGTACCGGGGAGATGTACCGGGGAGATGTACCAGAGAGATGTATCAGAAAGATGTACCGGGGAGATGTACCAGAGAGATGTATCAGAGAGATGTATCAGAGAGATGTACCAGAGAGATGTACCAGAGAGATGTACCAGAGAGATGTATCAGAGAGATGTATCAGAGAGATGTACCGGGGAGATGTATCAGAGAGATGTATCAGAGAGATGTACCGGGGAGATGTACCGGGGAGATGTACCGGGGAGATGTACCAGAGAGATGTACCAGAGAGATGTATCAGAGAGATGTATCAGAGAGATGTACCGGGGAGATGTACCGGGGAGATGTACCGGGGAGATGTACCAGAGAGATGTACCAGAGAGATGTATCAGAGAGATGTATCAGAGAGATGTACCGGGGAGATGTACCGGGGAGATGTACCAGAGAGATGTACCAGAGAAATGTATCAGAGAGATGTACCAGAGAGATGTACCAGAGAGATGTACCAGAGAGATGTACCAGAGAGATGTACCAGAGAGATGTACCAGAGAGATGTACCAGAGAGATGTACCATTGAGATGTACCATTGAGATGTACCATTGAGATATACCAGAGAGATGTATCAGAGAGATGTACAGGGGGTCTATAACAGCCAATCACAGATACAGAGAGCAGAGAGGGGGTCTTTAACAGCCAATCACAGAGAGACCCAAGATTCAAAGCAAGAAATTACAACTATTTACAAATAGTTCCAGACTTTGCCACATTTACAAGGAATTTAGTCTTTACATATATAGCCACACCCCCACCTTTTTAAACTCGATCAGTGTGATACACATTTGAACCACTTATACAAATATCCTTATCAAGAACAGATTTGCTGAGACAGGTTTCAGAAAACACAATTTCATCAGCATCAGTTGAATCAATAAATACAGTTTACAAGGTAGGACAAAAAATGGGCATAATTTCTCTCTCTCTCTCTCTCTCTCTCTCTCTCTCTCTCTCTCTCTCTCTCTCTCTCTCTCTCTCTCTCTCTCTCTCTCTCTCTCTCTCTCTCTCTCTCTCTCTCTCTCTCTCTCTCTACAGCTATAACTGCTGTTCATATTGATTCTATTCATGAACCTAAGTAGCTCTCACAAAATAAATTGCAACAACTTGAATATGACAATCCGTTTTTGATGGGCGCATCATTGATTTCTCAATGGCGGCTGGCAGAGCTGTGTTTGGCCCTCCTCCACTCCCCTACTCTACCCTCTCCTCCCCTCTCCTCCTCCACTCCCCCTACTCTACCGTCTCCTCTCATCTCCTCCCCTCCACTCCTTTCCACCTCTCTCCTCTCCTCCCCTCTCTCCTCCCCTCCACTCCCTTCCACCTCTTTCCTCTCCTCCCCTTGACTCACTCCCTTCCTCCTCTCTCTTCTCCTCCCCTCTCCTTTCCTCCTCCCCTCCCTTCCCCTCTCTCCTCTCCTCCCCTCCACTTCCTTCCTTTCCTCCTCTCCACTCCCTTCCTCCTCTCTCCTCCCCTCTCTCTCCTCTCCACTCCCTCTCCTTTCCTCCTCCCTCTCCTTCCTCCTCTCTCTCTCCCTTCCTCCCTCTCTCCTCCCCTCTCCTTTCCTCCTCCCTCTCCCTTCCTCCTCTCTCTCTCCTCTCCACTCCCTTCCTCCTCTCTCCTCTCCTCCCCTATCCTTTCCTCCTCCCTCTCCCTTCCTCCTCTCTCCTCCCCTCTCCTTTCCTCCTCCCTCTCCCTTCCTCCTCTCTCCTCTCCTTTCCTCCTCCCTCTCCCTTCCTCCTCTCTCTCTCCTCTCCAATCCCTTCCTCCTCTCTCCTCTCCTCCCCTATCCTTTCCTCCTCCCTCTCCCTTCCTCCTCTCTCCTCCTCCCCTCTCCTTTCCTCCCTCCTCTCTCCTCCTCCTCCTCCTCTCTCCTCTCCTCCCCTCTCCTTTCCTCCTCCTCTCTCCTCCTCCCCTCTCCTTTCCTCCTCCCTCTCCCTTCCTCCTCTCTCCTTTCCTCCCCTCTCCTATCCTCCTCCCTCTCCCTTCCTCCTCTCTCCTCCTCCCCTCTCCTTCCTCCTCCTTCTCCCTTCCTCCCCTCTCCTTCCTCCTCCCTCTCCCTTCCTCCTCTCTCCTCCCCTCTCCTTTCCTCCTCCCTCTCCCTTCCTCCCCTCTCCTTTCCTCCCTCTCCTTTCCTCCTCCCTCTCCCTTCCTCCTCTCTCCTCTCCTCCCCTCTCCTTTCCTCCTCCCTCTCCCTTCCTCCCCTCTCCTTTCCTCCTCCCTCTCCCTTCCTCCTCTCTCCTCTCCTCCCCTCTCCTTTCCTCCTCCCTCTCCCTTCCTCCTCTCTCCTCTCCTCCCCCATCCTGGACATTGAGAGCTTGACACGGCACTGACAGGGCGGCCATATTTCCCCCTGTTTTCAGAACAAATGAACGCTAGCGTGCCACAGGACAGAAAGAGAAACACGTTATGGAGATGAGTGATGAGATGTGGATCTTTAGTCTCCAGTTGCAAAACGTGGTCTGCTTTTTTTATGGCGGTTTTGGAGCAGTGGCTTCTTCCTTGCTGATTGGCCTTTCAGGTTATGTTGATATAGGACTCGTTTTACTGTGGATATAGACACTTTTGTACCTGTTTGCTCCAGCATCTTCACAAGGTCCTTTGCTGTTGTTCTGGGATTGAATTGCACTTTTCGCACAAAGTCATCTCTAGGAGACAGAACGCGTATCCTTCCTGAGCAGTTTATACTTGCATGCTATTGTTTGTACAGATGAACGTGGTTCCTTCAGGCATTTGTAAATTACTCCCAAGGATGAACCAGACTTGTGGAGGTCTACAATTTATTTCTAAGGTCTTAGCTGATTTCTTTGATTTTCCCATGAGGCACTGAGTTTGAAGGTAGGCCTTGAAATACATCCACAGGTACACCTCCAATTGACTCAAATGATGTCAATTAGCCTATCAGAAGCTTCTAAAGCCATGGCATAATTTTCTGGAATTTTTCTGGAATTTTCCAAGCAGTTTAAAGGCACAGTCAGCTTAGTGTATGTAAACTTCTGACCCACTGGAATTGTGATACAGTGAATTATAAGTGAAATAATCTGTCTTTAAACAATTGTTGGAAAAAATGACTTGTCATGCACAAAGTAGATGTCCAAACTGACTATAAAACTATTTTTAAAAACTATTCTTATTCTTTTGGAACTTCTGTGAGTTTAATGTCTACTGTTCATTTTTATTGTTTATTTCAGTTTTGTTTATTATCTAGTTCACTTGCTTTTGAATGTTAACATATGTTTCCTATGCAGAGAGAGAGAGAGAGAGAGAGAGAGAGAGAGAGAGAGAGAGAGAGAGAGAGAGAGAGAGAGAGAGAGAGAGAGAGAGAGAGAGAGAGAGAGAGAGAGAGAGAGAGAGAGAGAGAGAGAGAGAGAGAGAGAGAGAGAGAGAGAGAGAGAGAGAGAGAGAGAGAGAGACGTCTGGATATTAAACAGAAGTCCGACAGTTCGCAGAAGGAAACAGGAATTAATTCATAGGAGTAGTAAGATATTATAGAATGTTCAGGGAACTCACGGCTTCCATGCTGTTAATTTGTGGTCTGTTTCATTCTAAGTAGATATTATAGAATGTTCAGGGAACACACGGCTTCCATGTTTAATTTGTGGTCTGTTTCATTCTAACTAATGGTCCACATGCCATTAAAAGCCATATGGAAATCTCCACAGCAGGATCCCAGAACACATAACTAGCCCCATAGTGATGAGAGTGGGAGGAGAGTAGAGAGAGGTGGGAGAGAGATGAGAGGGAGAGGAGAGCATGGAGAACAATATATATATATTTTTTTACATCATCCTCATCTCTGGCATCATATCCAAATATTTGGAACCCAGGACTGACTGATCACTCCATTTCACAAACGTGGAGACAAATTTGACCCCAATAACTACGTCATCATTAACCTCTGGAAAATCCTCTACATTATCATTAACAGCAGACACGTACATTTCCTCAATGAAAACAATGTACTGAGCAAATGTCAAATTAGCTTTTTACCAAATGACCGTACGACAGACCACGTATTCATCCTGCACACCCTAATTGACAAACAAACAATATCAAATATAAGTATTCTCATGCTTTGTTGATTTCAAAAAGCATTTGACTCAATTTGGCACGAGGCTCTACAAAATGATGGAAAGCGGTGATGGGTGGGAAAAAATACAACATTATAAAATCTATGTAAACAAACACCAAGTGTGCAGTTAAAATTGGCATTAAAAATAAATTTCTTCCCACAGGGCTGTGGGGTGAGACAGGGATGCAGCTTAAGCCCCACCCTCTTCAACATATACAACAAAAATAAAGGGAACACTTAAACAACACAACGTAACTCCAAGTCAATCACACTTCTGTGAAATCAAACTGTCCACTTAGGAAGCAACACTGATTGACAATAAATTTCACATGCTGTTGTGCAAATGGAATAGACAACAGGTGGAAATTATAGGCAATTAGCAAGACACCCCCAATAAAGGAGTGGTTCTGCAGGTGGTGACCACAGACCACTTCTCAGTTCCGATGCTTGCACCACAGACTGTCCAGGAGTTGGTGGATGCTTTAGTCCAGGTCACCTCATCAGGAGCATTCACAGGCGTTGTAGGGAGGTCACACAGGCACGTGGAGGCCACACACACTACTGAGCCTCATTTTGACTTGTTTTAAGGACATTACATCAAAGTTGGATCAGCCTGTAGTGTGGTTTTCCACTTTAATTTTGAGTGTGACTCCAAATCCAGACCCCCATTGGTTGATACATTTGGTTTCCATTGATCATTTTTGCGTGATTTTGTTGTCAGCACATTCAACTATGTAAAGAAAAAATTATAGTGTTGTTGTATTTAATAAGAATATTTCATTCATTCAGATCTAGGATGTGTTATTTTAGTGTTCCCTTTATTTCTTTGAGCAGTGCATATCAACGAATTGGCGAGGGCACGAGAACAGTCTGCAGCCCCCGGCCTCACACTACTAGAATCAGAAGTCAAATGTCTACTGTTTACTGCTGATCTGGTGATTCTGTCACCAACCAAGGAGGGCCTACAGCAGCACCTAGATATTCTACACCTATTCTAGACCTGGGCCCTGACAGTAAATCTCACTAGGACAAAAACAATGTCCAATTAGAAGACTGAATAATGTTGTTGTCTTTATAACAGCATTATAGTGTTGTTGTTGTCTTTATAACAGCATTATAGTGTTGTTGTTGTCTTTATAGCAGCATTATAGTGTTGTTGTCTTTATAGCAGCATTATAGTGTTGTTGTCTTTATAACAGCATTATAGTGTTGTCTTTGTAGCAGCATTATAGTGGTTGTTGTCTTTATAGCAGCATTATAGTGTTGTTGTCTTTATAACAGCATTATAGTGTTGTTGTCTTTATAGCAGCACTATAGTGTTGTTGTCTTTATAACAGCATTATAGTGTTGTTGTCTTTATAGCAGCATTATAGTGTTGTTGTCTTTATAACAGCATTATAGTGTTGTTGTTGTCTTTATAGCAGCATTATAGTGTTGTTGTTGTCTTTATAGCAGCATTATAGTGTTGTTGTCTTTATATCAGCATTATAGTGTTGTTGTCTTTATAACAGCATTATAGTGTTGTTGTCTTTATAACAGCATTATAGTGTTGTTGTCTTTATAACAGCATTATAGTGTTGTTGTTGTCTTTATAACAGCATTATAGTGTTGTTGTCTTTATAACAGTATTATAGTGTTGTTGTCTTTATAACAGCATTATAGTGTTGTTGTTGTCTTTATAGCAGCATTATAGTGTTGTTGTCTTTATAACAGCATTATAGTGTTGTTGTTCTCTTTATAGCAGCATTATAGTGTTGTTGTCTTTATAACATCATTATAGTGTTGTTGTCTTTATAACAGCATTATAGTGTTGTTGTCTTTATAACAGCATTATAGTGTTGTTGTCTTTATAGCAGCATTATAGTGTTGTTGTCTTTATAGCAGCATTATAGTGTTGCTGTTGTCTTTATAGCAGCATTATAGTGTTGTTGTCTTTATAGCAGCATTATAGTGTTGTTGTTGTCTTTATAACAGCATTATAGTGTTGTTGTCTTTATAACAGCATTATAGTGTTGTTGTTGTCTTTATAGCAGCATTATAGTGTTGTTGTCTTTATAGCAGCATTATAGTGTTGTTGTCTTTATAGCAGCATTATAGTGTTGTTGTCTTTATAACAGCACTATAGTGTTGTTGTCTTTATAACAGCATTATAGTGTTGTTGTTGTCTTTATAACAACATTATAGTGTTGTTGTCTTTGTAGCAGCATTATAGTGGTTGTTGTCTTTATAGCAGCATTATAGTGTTGTTGTCTTTATAGCAGCACTATAGTGTTGTTGTCTTTATAACAGCATTATAGTGGTTGTTGTCTTTATAACAGCATTATAGTGTTGTTGTCTTTATAGCAGCATTATAGTGTTGTTGTTGTCTTTATAGCAGCATTATAGTGTTGTTGTCTTTATAACAACATTATAGTGTTGTTGTCTTTATAGCAGCATTATAGTGTTGTTGTTGTCTTTATAGCAGCATTATAGTGTTGTTGTCTTTATAACAACATTATAGTGTTGTTGTCTTTATAGCAGCATTATAGTGTTGCTGTTGTCTTTATAGCAGCATTATAGTGTTGTTGTCTTTATAGCAGCATTATAGTGTTGTTGTTGTCTTTATAACAGCATTATAGTGTTGTTGTCTTTATAACAGCATTATAGTGTTGTTGTTGTCTTTATAGCAGCATTATAGTGTTGTTGTCTTTATAGCAGCATTATAGTGTTGTTGTCTTTATAGCAGCATTATAGTGTTGTTGTCTTTATAACAGCACTATAGTGTTGTTGTCTTTATAACAGCATTATAGTGTTGTTGTTGTCTTTATAACAACATTATAGTGTTGTTGTCTTTGTAGCAGCATTATAGTGGTTGTTGTCTTTATAGCAGCATTATAGTGTTGTTGTCTTTATAGCAGCACTATAGTGTTGTTGTCTTTATAACAGCATTATAGTGGTTGTTGTCTTTATAACAGCATTATAGTGTTGTTGTCTTTATAGCAGCATTATAGTGTTGTTGTTGTCTTTATAGCAGCATTATAGTGTTGTTGTCTTTATAACATCATTATAGTGTTGTTGTCTTTATAACAGCATTATAGTGTTGTTGTTGTCTTTGTAGCAGCATTATAGTGGTTGTTGTCTTTATAACAGCATTATAGTGTTGTTGTTGTCTTTATAACAACATTATAGTGTTGTTGTCTTTGTAGCAGCATTATAGTGGTTGTTGTCTTTATAACAGCATTATAGTGTTGTTGTTGTCTTTATAACAACATTATAGTGTTGTTGTCTTTGTAGCAGCATTATAGTGTTGTTGTCTTTATAACAACATTATAGTGTTGTTGTCTTTATAACAGCATTATAGTGTTGTTGTTGTCTTTATAGCAGCATTATAGTGGTTGTTGTCTTTATAGCAGCATTATAGTGTTGTTGTCTTTATAGCAGCATTATAGTGTTGTTGTCTTTATAGCAGCATTATAGTGTTGTTGTCTTTATAACAGCATTATAGTGTTGTTGTCTTTATATCAGCATTATAGTGTTGTTGTCTTTATAGCAGCACTATAGTGTTGTTTTTCCACCTTGTGCTATAACTGGTGTTAAACATTCAGCCAGTGTTTTACAGGGCTTTGTGTATCCGTATAGTAATGTCTATGTAGTACACAGACAGACTGGTACCCTGGCTAGAAGATAGGTACCGACAGCAGACAAAACACGCAACATATTCATCCTTCTGGACCAAACTGTTCTCAACCTCCCAGTCGAAGTTTACTGACTTCTGGACCAAACTGTTCTCAACCTCCCAGTCGACGTTTACTGACTTGTGGACTAAACTGTTCTCAACCTCCCAGTCGAAGTTTACTGACTTCTGGACCAAACTGTTCTCAACCTCCCAGTCGACGTTTACTGACTTGTGGACTAAACTGTTCTCAACCTCCCAGTCGAAGTTTACTGACTTCTGGACCAAACTGTTCTCAACCTCCCAGTCGACGTTCACTGACTTGTGGACTAAACTGTTCTCAACCTCCCAGTCGACGTTCACTGACTTGTGGACTAAACTGTTCTCAACCTCCCAGTCGACGTTCACTGACTTGGCAGCTTGGCCGTATATTGAGAACGGACCGTAAGGAAATGGTAAACCGTACATGTCTCTTTGAGCTGTGCATTGTGGGGCTTTAACCAACCAGAGGAATAGCTAACTGTATCCAGGTGTCATGGCAACGACCTTTTACATGGCACTGTGTTTAGACAATCCTTTGAAACGATTTAGTTTTACTTGTTAACAATGAGGAAGCTTTCTTGTTCACTTCCTTGTTCCCATCCAATCGTGTGCTTTCCCACTACACTACATGGTGAAAGAAGAGGCCATTGGAAAAGACTACCAGCAGATATGACTCGCAGTCCACCAGCTGAAAACAATTCAACATTCAGAAGAAAATATGAACGTGGATTAAATTAGCGGTGTGTTTAGTTTAGCTACCGTACACTCTTAGAACAAAGGTTCCAACAGGGTTCTCCAACAGACCCCCTTTGGATCCAGGTAGAACCCCTTTGGATCCAGGTAGAACCCCTTTGGATCCAGATAGAACCCCTTTGGGTCCAGGTAGAACCCCTTTGGGTCCAGGTAGAACCCCTTTGGATCCAGGTAGAACCCCCCTTTGGATCCAGGTAGAACCCCCTTTGGATCCAGGTAGAACCCCTTTAGATCCAGGTAGAACCCCTTTGGATCAAGGTAGAACCCCCCTTTCGGATCCAGGTAGAACCCCTTGGATCCAGGTAGAACCCCTTTGGATCCAGGTAGAACCCCTTTGGGTCCAGGTAGAACCCCTTTGGGTCCAGGTAGAACCCCCTTTGGATCCAGGTAGAACCCCCTTTGGATCCAGGTAGAACCCTTTTGTATCCAGGTAGAACCCCTTTGGATCCAGATAGAACCCCCTTTGGATCCAGGTAGAACCCCTTTTGGATCCAGGTAAAACCCCCCTTTGGATCCAGGTCGAACCCCCTTTAGATCCAGGTAGAACCCCCCTTTGGATCCAGGTAGAACCCCTTTTGTATCCAGGTAGAACCCCCTTTGGATCCAGATAGAACCTCCCTTCTTCTGATAGGCTAATTGACATACTTTGAGTCAATTGGAGGTGTACCTGTGGATGTATTTCAAGGCCTACCTTCAAACTCAGTGACTCTTTGCTTTACATCATGGGAATATAAAAATAAATCAGCCAAGACCTCAGACAAGAAAAACAATTGTAGACCTCTGCAAGTTTGGTTCATCCTTGAGAGAATTTTCCAAATTCCTGAAGGTACCACATTCATCTGTACAAACAATAGTATGCAAGTATAAACACCATGGGACCAGGCAGCCGTCATACCGCTCAGGAAGGACATGCGTTCTTTGATGCAAAAAGTACTAATCAATCCCAGAACAACAGCAAAGGACCTTGTGAAGATGCTGGAGGAAACGGGTACAAAAGTATCTATATCCACAGTAAAACGAGTCCTATATCGACATAACCTGAAAGGCCGCTCAGCAAGGAAGAAGCCACTGCTCCAGAACCCACCATACAAAAGCCAGACTACGGTTTGCAACTGCACATGGGGACAAAGATCGTTCTTTCCTCTGGTCTGATGAAACAAAAATAGAACTGTTTGGCCATAATGACCATCGTTTGACCATGTGTTTGGAGGAAAAAGGAGGAGGCTTGCAAGCCGAAGAACACCATCCCAACTGTGAAGCACATTTACATTTACATTTAAGTCATTTAGCAGACGCTCTTATCAGCAGTATGGTGATACTCATTACAGATACCAGTATGTGATACTCATTACAGATACCAGTATGGTGATACTCATTACAGATACCAGTATGGTGATACTCATTACAGATACCAGTACGCACCTCATTACAGATACCAGTATGGTGATACTCATTACAGATACCAGTATGGTGATACTCATTACAGATACCAGTATGTGATACTCATTACAGATACCAGTATGCACCTCATTACAGATACCAGTATGTGATACTCATTACAGATACCAGTATGGTGATACTCATTACAGATACCAGTATGGTGATACTCATTACAGATACCAGTATGTGATACTCATTACAGATACCAGTATGCACCTCATTACAGATACCAGTATGTGATACTCATTACAGATACCAGTATGGTGATACTCATTACAGATACCAGTATGGTGATACTCATTACAGATACCAGTATGGTGATACTCATTACAGATACCAGTATGCACCTCATTACAGATACCAGTATGGTGATACTCATTACAGATACCAGTATGCACCTCATTACAGATACCAGTACGCACCTCATTACAGATACCACTATGCACCTCATTACAGATACCAGTATGGTGATACTCATTACAGATACCAGTACGCACCTCATTACAGATACCAGTATGCACCTCATTACAGATACCAGTATGGTGATACTCATTACAGATACCAGTACGCACCTCATTACAGATACCAGTACGCACCTCATTACAGATACCAGTATGCACCTCATTACAGATACCAGTATGGTGATACTCATTACAGATACCAGTATGCACCTCATTACAGATACCAGTATGGTGATACTCATTACAGATACCAGTATGCACCTCATTACAGATACCAGTATGGTGATACTCATTACAGATACCAGTATGCACCTCATTACAGATACCAGTACGCACCTCATTACAGATACCAGTATGCACCTCATTACAGATACCAGTATGCACCTCATTACAGATACCAGTACGCACCTCATTACAGATACCAGTATGCACCTCATTACAGATACCAGTATGGTGATACTCATTACAGATACCAGTATGGTGATACTCATTAGTATCCTAGCAATGGGGTGGCAGAATAGCCTAGTGCTTAGAGCGTTGGACTAGTAACCGAAAGGTTGCAAGTTCAAACCCCCGAGCTGACAAGGTACAAATCTGTCGTTCTGCCCCTGAACAAGGCAGTTAACCCCACTGTTCCTAGGCCGTCGTAACTCTGTAAAGTGTTATTCTATACTGAGGGGCTTTATCAATCTCATGTCCTGTAGTAACTCTGTAAAGTGTTATTCCATACTGAGGGGCTTTATCAATCTCATGTCCTGTAGTAACTCAGTAAAGTGTTATTCCAAACAGAGGGGCTTTATCAATCTCATGTCCTGTAGTAACTCTGTGAAGTGTTATTCCATACTGAGGGGCTTTATCAATCTCATGTCCTGTAGTAACTCTGTAAAGTGTTATTCTATACTGAGGGGCTTTATCAATCTCATGTCCTGTAGTAACTCTGTACAGTGTTATTCTATACTGAGGGGCTTTATCAATCTCATGTCCTGTAGTAACTCTGTAATGTGTTATTCCATATAGAGGGGCTTTATCAATCTCATGTCCTGTAGTAACTCTGTAAAGTGTTATTCCAAACAGGGGGGCTTTATCAATCTCATGTCCTGTAGTAACTCTGTAAAGTGTTATTCCAAACAGAGGGGCTTTATCAATCTCATGTCCTGTAGTAACTCTGTAGTGTTATTCCAAACTGAGGGGCTTTATCAATCTCATGTCCTGTAGTAACTCTGTAAAGTGTTATTCTATACTGAGGGGCTTTATCAATCTCATGTCCTGTAGTAACTCTGTAGTGTTATTCCATACTGAGGGGCTTTATCAATCTCATGTCCTGTAGTAACTCTGTAAAGTGTTATTCCATACAGAGGGGCTTTATCAAGTGCTTTATAATTGCATAGCAAGTATACGTAGAAAGAAAACCCCTTCTGTAATTAAATTGTCAATTGGTTCAGTCATTGTCTCTACCAAAGGTTTTTAAATATATTTTCCTCCTTGTGAAAACCGGTGTTCCTCTCCTCCTCTCCTCCAGCAGTGTTAAACACTGTCGCGCCGCTACTTTCTCCTTCTAACACGACTCTGAACAGCATCCCCATCTCCTGGCTCACTGTGCATGTCATTAGCCCTCTGAATTACAAACATCATTACCACAATTGATTCACGTTAGCCTCCTGGGGTGCTCCAGTTGGCACTGGAACACGGCGGGAGATCATTTCAGAGTCTGGCGTCAACTCTGTTTCACAAGTTCAAGAGGAACCAACAGGGATCTGTGACTGAGGCGCTGATTCGCCTCTCTACACACACACACACACACACACACACACACACACACACACACACACACACACACACACACACACACACACACACACACACACACACACGGCGGACTAGGGGGTCTGTGGCTGGCTGAGTGGCGTTAAGTGGCGCAGCAATCTAAGGCACTGCATCTCAGCGCTAGTAGCGTCACTACAGACCCTGGTTCGATTCCAGGCTGTATCACAACCGGCCGTGATTGGGAGTCCCATAGGACGGCGCACAATTGACCCGGCGTCGTCCGGGTTTGGGTTTGGCCGGGGGTAGGCCGTCATTGTAAATAAGAAATTGTACTTAAGTGACTTGCCTAGATAAATAAGGTTAAATAAATAAAAAGTGGCTATAGGGGCTGTGTGAGAATGTGTGTGGCACAGTGGCCTTCCCAGCAACCCCTAAATACAATGGCAGCACTAAGACGTTTTAAGGAAAGGGGATACAGAGACAATTGGGTAAAACATGCCAATGATTGTTTGTTTTAATGGGCAGAACATGTCCCATCCTGCTTCACCCAATACTCACCACTGGGGGCATTTAAGGACATTATCAGCACTGGTACATCGTTGATACTGATTCACAGTTTAAACCCATCTTTTAAATATCCCCCATTGTGTAATATTGTTCTGATTCTACACATTCAGTTCTAGAACCTTGTTTAAATATCCCCCATTGTGTAATATTGTTCTGGTTCTAAACATTCAGTTCTAGAACCTTGTTTAAATATCCCCCATTGTGTAATATTGTTCTGATTCTACACATTCAGTTCTAGAACATTGTTTAAATATCCCCCATTGTGTAATATTGTTCTGATTCTACACATTCAGTTCTAGAACCTTGTTTAAATATCCCCCATTGTGTAATATTGTTCTGATTCTACACATTCAGTTCTAGAACATTGTTTAAATATCCCCCATTGTGTAATATTGTTCTGATTCTAAACATTCAGTTCTAGAACATTGTTCCTGCTTCACCCAATACATTACATACATTGGGGCATTTAAACGTGGGAGATACACTGCCTTTGGAAAGAATTCAGACCCCTTGACTTTTTCCAAATGTTGTTACGTTACAGCCTTATTCTAAAATATATTAAATACATACAAATCCTCAGCAACCAAAACATAACGACAAAGCAAAAACAGATTTTTAGAGATGTTTGCAAATGTATTAAAAATTAGAATTACCTTATTTACGTAAGTATTCAGACCCTTTGATAGGAGACTCTAAATTGAGCTCATGCATCCTGTTTCCATTGATCATCCTTGAGATGTTTCAACAACTTGATTGGAGTCCATCTGTGGGAAATTCAATTGATTGCACATTATTTGCCAAGGCACATACCTGTCTATATAAGGTTCCACAGTTGACAATGCATGTCAGAGCAAAAAACCAAGCCATGAGGTCGAAGGAATTGTCCGTAGAGCTCCGAGACAGGATTGTGTCGAGGCACAGATTTGAGGAATGGTACCAAAACATTTCTGCAGCATTGAAGGTCCCCAAGAACACAGTGGCCTCCGTCATTCTGCAGTATTGAAGGTCCCCAAGAACACAGTGGCCTCCGTCATTCTGCAGTATTGAAGGTCCCCAAGAACACAGTGGCCTATGTCATTCTTCAATGGAAGAAGTTTGGAACCACCATGACTCTTCCTAGAGCTGGCCACCCGGCCAAACTGAGCAATAGGGGGAGAAGGGCCTTGGTCAGGGAGCTGAACAAGAACCCGATGGTCACTCTAACAGAGCTCCAGAGTTCCTCCGTGGAGATCGGAGAAACGTCCAGAAGGACAACCATCTCTGCAGCACTCCACCAATCAGGCCTTTATGGTAGAGTGGCCAGATGGAAGCCATTCCTCCGTAAAAGGCAAATGACAGTCCTTTTGGAGTTTGCAAAAAAAGGCAGTTAAAGACTCTCAGACCACGAGAAACCCACATCTCCGGTCTGATGAAACCAAGATTGAACTCTTTGTTCTGAATCCCAAGCGTCACATCTGGAGGAAACCAGCACAAACTCGTGATGCTCAGAGTCTGATCAAGCTGCTTAGACCATTACCCCACCACAGTTCACAATGCTCTAGCAAGCCGTGAGAACACTTGATGACAGTTGATGGTAATAGTCTTCCCCAAAACCATAGCCCTGACCTTAACCACCCTGGAAGCCTAAACTGTTAACCTTTTGAGTTGTTTCTGTTTCAACCCTGTAACCAAGGGGCGGCAGGGTAGCCTAGTGGTTAGAGCGTTGGACTAGTAACCGAAAGGTTGCAAGTTCGAATCCCCGAGCTGACAAGGTACAAATCTGGCATTCTGCCCCTGAACAGGCAGTTAACCCATTGTTCCTAGGCTGTCATTGAAAATAAGAATTTGTCATTAACTGACTTGCCTAGTTAAATAAAGAGAAGAGAATTAATTAATTAATGCGTCAAAAATAAACGTTCATCCATAATGCTACGGTCACAAGACCACAAGGCCTCCTTACTGTCCCTAAAATGTCTAAGCAAACAGCTGGAGGCAGGGCTTTCTCCTATAGAGCTCCATTTTTATGGAATGGTCTGCCTACCCATGTGAGAGACGCAGACTTGGTCTCAACCTTTAAGTCTTTACTGAAGACTCATCTCTTCAGTAGGTCCTATGATTGAGTGTAGTCTGGCCCAGGAGTGTGAAGGTGAACGGAAAGGCTCTGGAGCAACGAACCGCCCTTGCTGTCTCTGCCTGGCCGGTTCCCCTCTTTCCACTGGGATTCTCTGCCTCTAACCCTATTACAGGGGCTGAGTCACTGGCTTATACTGGTGCTCTTCCATGTCGTCCCTAGAGGGGTGCGTCACTTGAGTGGGTTGAGTCACTGACGTGATCTTCCTGTCTGGGTTGGCGCCCCCCCTTGGGTTGTGCCGTGGCGGAGATCTTTGTGGGCTATACTCGTCCTTGTCTCAGGATGGTGAGTTGGTGGTTGAAGATATCCCTCTAGTGGTGGGGGGCTGTGCTTGGCAAAGTGGGAGGGGTTATATCCTGCCTGTTTGGCCCTGTCCGGGGGTATCGATGGGTATCTGTGGGTAATGATGAGGGCCAGGTGAGGGTAATGATGAGGGCCAGGTGAGGGTAATGATGAGGGCCAGGTGAGGGTAATGATGAGGGCCAGGTGAGGGTAATGATGAGGGCCAGGTGTGGGTAATGATGAGGGCCAGGTGTGGGTAATGATGAGGGCCAGGTGTGGGTAATGATGAGGGCCAGGTGTGAATCATAATGATGAGGGCCAGGTGGAGGTAATGATGAGGGCCAGGTGAGGGTAATGATGAGGGCCAGGTGTGGGTAATGATGAGGGCCAGGTGTGGGTAATGATGAGGGCCAGGTGAGGGTAATGATGAGGGCCAGGTGTGGGTAATGATGAGGGCCAGGTGTGGGTAATGATGAGGGCCAGGTGAGGGTAATGATGAGGGCCAGGTGTGGGTAATGATGAGGGCCAGGTGTGGGTAATGATGAGGGCCAGGTGTGGGTAATGATGAGGGCCAGGTGTGGGTAATGATGAGGGCCAGGTGTGGGTAATGATGAGGGCCAGGTGAGGGTAATGATGAGGGCCAGGTGAGGGTAATGATGAGAGCCAGGTGTGGGTAATGATGAGGGACAGGTGTGAATCATAATGATGAGGGCCAGGTGTAGGTAATGATGAGGGCCAGGTGAGGGTAATGATGAGGACCAGGTGTGAATCATAATGATGAGGGCCAGGTGAGGGTAATGATGAGGGCCAGGTGAGGGTAATGATGAGGGCCAGGTGTGGGTAATGATGAGGGCCAGGTGAGGGTAATGATGAGGGCCAGGTGAGGGTAATGATGAGGGCCAGGTGTGGGTAATGATGAGGGCCAGGTGTGGGTAATGATGAGGGCCAGGTGTGGGTAATGATGAGGGCCAGGTGAGGGTAATGATGAGGGCCAGGTGAGGGTAATGATGAGGGCCAGGTGTGGGTAATGATGAGGGCCAGGTGAGGGTAATGATGAGGGCCAGGTGTGGGTAATGATGAGGGCCAGGTGTGGGTAATGATGAGGGCCAGGTGTGGGTAATGATGAGAGCCATGTGTGGGTAATGATGAGGGCCAGGTGTGGGTAATGATGAGGGCCAGGTGTGGGTAATGATGAGGGCCAGGTGTGGGTAATGATGAGAGCCAGGTGTGAATCATAATGATGAGGGCCAGGTGTGGGTAATGATGAGGGCCAGGTGTGCGCATAGATGATTTCCGGCGACATCGCACGCCGGAGGAGAAGAGCAGGAGTAGACGTGACAGTCATTCACAGTACCAGGTCAATATATTATAAACCCAGTCATTCACAGAACCAGGTCAATATATTATAAACCCACTCATTCACAGAACCAGGTCTATATATTATAAACCCAGTCATTCACAGAACCAGGTCAATATATTATAAACCCACTCATTCACAGAACCAGGTCTATATATTATAAACCCAGTCATTCACAGAACCAGGTCAATATATTATAAACCCAGTCATTCAGGACATGTTCATTTTGCAACTCTGTCACATCAACCAAACCCCTTTTTGAAGCTATGGGCAAAATTAAAACAAACAACATTTTTCTAAAAGGCCGTTTGAAACCTATTTGTTGGAATTACATTTTGATTGATTAACATATTTACAAAAGAAAACAAGGATGTGTTGAGTATTCAGCCAGGATTAATAACTGTACAATGTCTGAAACAGCCTACGGTATAGGAACTACCTGGGATTGTTATTGAGTTATATAAACTCCTTGGGAGTGTCTAGGGTTAGATAAACTCCTTGGGAGTGTCCAGGGTTAGATAAACTCCTTGGGAGTGTCTAGGGTTAGATAAACACCTTGGGAGTGTCCAGGGTTAGATAAACACCTTGGGAGTGTCTAGGGTTAGATAAACACCTTGGGAGTGTCTAGGGTTAGATAAACTCCTTGGGAGTGTCTAGGGTTAGATAAACTCCTTGGGAGTGTCTAGGGTTAGATAAATTCCTTGGGAGTGTCTAGGGTTAGATAAACTCCTTGGGAGTGTCTAGGGTTAGATAAACTCCTTGGGAGTGTCTAGGGTTAGATAAACACCTTGGGAGTGTCTAGGGTTAGATAAACACCTTGGGAGTGTCCAGGGTTAGATAAACACCTTGGGAGTGTCTAGGGTTAGATAAACACCTTGGGAGTGTCTAGGGTTAGATAAACTCCTTGGGAGTGTCTAGGGTTAAATAAACTCCTTGGGAGTGTCTAGGGTTAGATAAACACCTTGGGAGTGTCTAGGGTTAGATAAACTCCTTGGGAGTGTCTAGGGTTAGATAAACACCTTGGGAGTGTCTAGGGTTAGATAAACTCCTTGGGAGTGTCTAGGGTTAGATAAACACCTTGGGAGTGTCTAGGGTTAGATAAACACCTTGGGAGTGTCTAGGGTTAGATAAACACCTTGGGAGTGTCTAGGGTTAGATAAACTCCTTGGGAGTGTCTAGGGTTAGATAAACACCTTGGGAGTGTCTAGGGTTAGATAAACTCCTTGGGAGTGTCTAGGGTTAGATAAACACCTTGGGAGTGTTTAGGGTTAGATAAACTCCTTGGGAGTGTCTAGGGTTAGATAAACTCCTTGGGAGTGTCTAGGGTTAGATAAACTCCTTGGGAGTGTCTAGGGTTAGATAAACTCCTTGGGAGTGTCTAGGGTTAGATAAACTCCTTGGGAGTGTCTAGGGTTAGATAAACTCCTTGGGAGTGTTTAGGGTTAGATAAACTCCTTGGGAGTGTCTAGGGTTAGATAAACTCCTTGGGAGTGTCTAGGGTTAGATAAACTCCTTGGGAGTGTCTAGGGTTAAATAAACTCCTTGGGAGTGTCCAGGGTTAGATAAACACCTTGGGAGTGTCTAGGGTTAGATAAACTCCTTGGGAGTGACTAGGGTTGGCTCAACTGTTCTTCGTGTCATGACTCAACTGTTTGGTGACCTTGAACGAAGCAGGACTACTGTAATAATCATTCGACATTATTATGGAATATTTTCCCTCTTTATTACATGTTTATGTTGAAAATGGGAAGTCCTTTGATAAACGACATGCAAGACGCATCATCAACATGTGCCATCCTTTGGTTGACTTACATTGTTTTTGAAAGCAATGTTGGAAGAAAAACAAAAAACATTAAAAAATATATATATTTGAACAATCTTTAAAGAAAACAACTATGACATGTAATGGATGACCTATTTGTTATTGATGACCTATTTGTTATTGATTACCTATATGTTATTGATTACCTATATGTTATTGATGACCTATATGTTATCGATGACCTAAATGTTATTGATTACCTATGTTATTGATTACCTATATGTTATTGATTACCTATATGTTATTGATGACCTATATGTTATTGATGACCTATATGTTATTGATTACCTATATGTTATTGATGACCTATATGTTATTGATGACCTATTTGTTATTGATTACCTATATGATCATATCAGTATTGATGGAAAGTAAATGTCCATCTTCCCGAACCCAAACACTCCCGTCAGTGTCCGTCATTTCGTCTCCTCCAGAAGTGTTGACTGCCCCATGGCGTTAACGCAGCTCACCAGGCCTGAACCTCAGTGTCCGTCATTTCGTCTCCTCCAGAAGTGGTGACTGCCCCATGGCGTTAGCGCAGCTCACCAGGCCTGAACCTCACAGAACCGCAGTGTTTCAACAGAAGACTGGAAACCTGTAGGAGGGGGCGAGGCTTCGTCATATAGGATTATTTCATTGGTTTAAAAGACTCAAGACCCCGCCTTGATACAAAAAAAAGAGTGAGGGGAGAGACAGTGACAGAAGAGGAGAGAGGAAACAATATCAACCAGTGAAACAGTTGGATAGTCACCTATTAATCCGAGTCATTTTCCGACCGTGTTTTTGGACAGGAGCACGAGACATTCCATCCAACCCTGTAGGCTACACCGGAAACATCCTATTATTCCTAGCACTTGGATAACTAAGTTTTTGGCATTTTAAAAGGTGGTTTAAAAGGTGGATCAGTGTAATAGTCTATATAAAAAAAATCTGTATGAAAAAAACAAACATTTTTCACAACAACCGGCTGGATGATGCTGTGCGTGTGTGCGTAAAGTCTGCATTTTCTTCTGAACTTGGCGATAAACGTCAGCTATTCAAGGTAAGATTTGAATAATACATATATTATAACTATCACGTTTGTTTATAATCGTCAATAATAGTGTAAAATTGGTTGCAATAAACGGGCTATTTTGATGTCCGCATAAACTGTGACCATGTTGTGTTCATCTCACTGCGCAACTAAGGAATGGAATGGTCGAGTGAGTTGTACGTTGTACGCTGAGGACATCTTTTTGACGGACCACGGCGCAAAGCCATACCTCGTCCCAACTCTCAAAATATGTAGCCGAAGCCCTGAAGATTTACCTCGTATTTCGCTGCTGCAGCCTCTCGTTCATCTTCTCTCGACTACTGTATTCTATCAGTCCATGTGGCGATAACGGTGGACAGACAGAGAGAGAGAGAGGTGGTTATGTTTAATAAGAAAATGGGAAGTGCGTTATATTGGTTTATAGGAAGTTTCCCCCCCCTTACACTGAAAGGCTGTATGTTGAGTTGCTGATGTGTGCCCGGGATGGGAATGTAGATTATGTTTCCCGAGTTGTTGCCATTAATAATGAGTCACATCGTTTATTGCGGTGGTCAGCGAAATATGGAATGTATCAAACGACATCCGATTTGGTATCTTTTCTGCTACTATTACCGCAAGCTTTTCTGAATCTTTTACATCAGTGATTACAATACAGCAAGCACTATGTGTTGTTGAGAGTCGTTACCAGCCAACCAAGCGTTGCCTGACGCCCTACATACCGAAGGCAACAACCATAAGCTAGTTGACCTCTTCTGCTTTTGAAGAACCGACACGAGAAAACTGGTTTTATTAATAGATTGTCATTTTGACAGATGGCTTTTTTTGTGTGTGTGTGTGAACTTTGAGTAGATGAAGTGTATTTGATAGGAAAACATTGTGCAGCTTAGTGATGGTTTGTTTTACTGAGACAGCATCATCAATATATCACATATTATCGCAATAGGAGAAAGTTACAAACAACCTCTTTAGAAGTTGTGTGAGTTGAGGAGCACCCAGAGAGCTAACCTGTATTGGAGCACCCAGAGAGCTAACCTGTATTGGAGCACCCAGAGAGCTAACCTGTATTGGAGCACCCAGAGAGCTAACCTGTATTGACCCACATGTTGAAAGGAGCACCCAGAGAGCTAACCTGTATTGGAGCACCCTGAGAGCTAACCCGTATTGACCCACATGTTGAAAGGAGCACCTCAGAGAGCTAACCTGTATTGACCCACATGTTGAAAGGAGCACCTCAGAGAGCTAACCTGTATTGACCCACATGTTGAAAGGAGCACCTCAGAGAGCTAACCTGTATTGGAGCACCCAGAGAGATAACCTGTATTTACCCACATGTTGAAAGGAGCACCTCAGAGAGCTAACCTGTATTGACCCACATGTTGAAAAGAGCACCTCAGAGAGCTAACCTGTATTGACCCACATGTTGAAAGGAGCACCCCAGAGAGCTAACCTGTATTGACCCACATGTTGAAAAGACCCCCCCATTTGATAGTGTGGGTGAATTCCAATCACACTCAGGCTTCACATTACTGGGACCCAATCACATTCAGGCTTCACATTACTGGGACCAATCACATTCAGGCTTCACATTACTGGGACCAATCACATTCAGGCTTGACATTACTGGGACCCAATCACATTCAGGCTTCACATTACTGGGACCAATCACATTCAGGCTTCACATTACTGGGACCAATCACATTCAGGCTTGACATTACTGGGACCCAATCACATTCAGGCTTCACATTACTGGGACCCAATCACATTCAGGCTTCACATTACTGGGACCAATCACATTCAGGCTTGACATTACTGGGACCCAATCACATTCAGGCTTCACATTACTGGGACCAATCACATTCAGGCTTCACATTACTGGGACCAATCACATTCAGGCTTGACATTACTGGGACCCAATCACATTCAGGCTTCACATTACTGGGACCAATCACATTCAGGCTTGACATTACTGGGACCCAATCACATTCAGGCTTCACATTACTGGGACCAATCACATTCATGCTTCACATTACTTGGATCAATCACATTCAGGCTTCACATTACTGGGACCCAATCACATTCAGGCTTCACATTACTGGGACCAATCACATTCAGGCTTGACATTACTGGGACCCAATCACATTCATGCTTCACATTACTTGGATCAATCACATTCAGGCTTCACATTACTGGGACCAATCACATTCATGCTTCACATTACTTGGATCAATCACATTCAGGCTTCACATTACTGGGACCCAATCACATTCAGGCTTCACATTACTGGGACCAATCACATTCAGGCTTCACGTTAATGGGCCCAATCACATTCAGGCTTCACTTTACTGGGACCAATCACATTCAGGCTTCACATTACTGGGACCCAATCACATTCAGGCTTCACATTCCTGGGACCAATCACATTCAGGCTTCACATTACTGGGACCAATCACACTCAGGCTTCACATTACTGGGACCAATCACATTCAGGCTTCACATTACTGGGACCAATCACACTCAGGCTTCACATTACTGGGACCAATCACATTCATGCTTCACATTACTGGGACACTGCCATGAACTCAAACAAGACACGTTCTTATAGCTTTTAACAGTGGTGCTCCACCTCCCAATGAGTTAGAGAGCTTGTTTATGCAGCTGGTTTGAGCAAAGATAGAGCCTCGTTAATTAGTCCTTCTCATGAATAAACAGCCTGCAGTATGGAGACAGGGTAATAGACTGGTAGTGTAGGTCTTTACAGCATGTGTACTGGCAGTGTCGGTCTGTACAGCATGTCATTGATGAATGTGTGAAAGCTGAATGGAGGCCATCCTTGGAAGGAGTCTCGTTGTGTCCCTGCCACAGGGAGGGAAAGGGCTGGAGGAGGGCACACCCAGACTGAGACACTGACACACACGCACGATCGCATGCAAACACACAACACACACACACACTCCCCTTGTCTTGCCTGCAGGAATACGGACACTACAGATGTGTATAGCCAGGACATCTGCTCTCTCTTTGACCATTGTCAAGGAACCATGCAGTCGGCAGTGGGAGGGACTGCCAGAGGGCCAGACAGCTCACGACAACAAAGAGGCCTTGTCAGAAACCACCATTAAGCCGGGTCACTTCAGTCACAAGTGCTGCTAGCTGCAGGAAGGACTCGGGATCATGCGTTCGCCGGCTCATAACTCCCTCGGAGTTATTCTTTCAGCTAGTCCTCTCTAGCCTTGTCAGGTAGAGTCACAATCACACTATTCACAGAAGAGAAAGGAGAAATTCAAGTTGCTTTGGTTCATAATCTCTTTTTTTCTTCAGTGTTTTCAGACTATAGTGGTTAGTGGGTAAAGTGTACTTATCAGGTTTCAGGTAAGACCCAAGTGTTGAAGTACCAATGTTTATTGCAACAGAGGCAGGCAAACGACAGGTCAAGGCAGGCAAACGACAGGTCAAGGCAGGCAAACGACAAGTCAAGGCAGGCAAACGACAGGTCAAGGCAGGGCAAACGACAGGTCAAGGCAGGGCAAACGACAGGTCAAGGCAGGCAAACGACAGGTCAAGGAAGGCAAACGACAGGTCATGGTAGGCAAACGACAGGTCAAGGAAAGGCAAACGACAGGTCAAGGCAGGCAAATGACAGGTCAAGGAAAGGCAAACGGCAGGTCAAGGCAGGCAAACGACAGGTCAAGGAAAGGCAAAAACGACAGGTCAAGGCAGGCAGGGGTTGATAATCCAAGGCAGTGAGGCCAAGGTACAGGACGGCAGGCAGGGTCATGTCAGGCAAGGGTCAAAACCAGGAGGACGAGGAAAAAGAGAGACTGGGGAAAAGCGCAGGTTGACTTAAACAAACAAGACGAACTGGCCCAGACAGACAGAGAATACAGGGATAAATACCCAGGGGATAAGTGGGGAAGATGGGCGACACCTGGAGGTGGGTGGAGACAAGCACAAAGACAGGTGAAACAGATCAGGGCGTGACAGTACCCTCCCTTAGAGTTAATTAGTCCTCTCCTCTAGCCCTGTCAGGTACAGTCATACTCCAAACTGTTCACTGAAGATAGGCGACACCTGGAGGTGGGTGGAGACAAGCACAAAGACAGGTGAAACAGATCAGGGCATGACAGTACCCTCCCTTAGAGATAATTAGTCCTCTCCTCTCGCCCTGTCAGGTACAGTCATACTCCAAACTGTTCACTGAAGAGAATTTTAATCTTATTTTTTCAGTATTTTTGGAGGCTAGTGGGTTTACATTGAGTGGACAAATCATTAGGAACACCTGCTCTTTCCATGACATAGACTGACCAGGTGAATCCAGGTGAAAGCTATGATCCCTTATTGATGTCACTTGTTAAATTCACTTCAATCAGTGTAGATGAAGGTGAGGAGATGGGATAAAGAAGGATTTTTAAAAGCCTTAAAACAATTGAGACATGGATTGTGTACGTGTGTAATTCAGAGGGTAAATATTTAAGTGCCTTTGAACGGGGTAGGTGGCAGGTGCACCAGTTTGTGTCAAGAACTGCAACGCTACTGGGTTTTTCACGCTCAACAGTTTCAATCAATCAATCAATCAATCAATTAATCAAATGTATTTATAAAGCCCTTCTTACATCAGCTGATATCTCAAAGTGCTGTACAGAAACCCAGCCTAAAACCCCAAAAAGCAAGTAATGCAGATGTAGAAGCACGGTGGCTAGGAAACACTCCCTAGAAAAGGCCAAAACCTAGGAAGAAACCTAGAGAGGAACCAGGCTCTGAGGGGTGGCCAGTCCTCTTCTGGCTGTGCCGGGTGGAGATTATAATTGTACATGGACATTGAGGCCAGATTGTTTCTTCAAGATTTTCAAACGTTCATAGAAGACCAGCAGGGTCAAATAATAATCCGTGGTTGTAGAGGGTGCAACAGGGCAGCACCTTGGGAGTGAATGTCAGTTGGCTTTTCATAGCTGAGGATTCAGAGATCGAGGAGGGGAACAGGTCAGGGTCCCATAGCCGCAGGCAGAACAGTAGAAATTGGAGCAGCAGCACGACCAGGTGGATTAGACGGGGACAGCCAGGAGTTGTCATGCCAGGTAGTCCTGAGGCATGTTCCTAGGGCTGAAGTCCTCCGGGAGGGAAGAGAGAGATGGGAGAATTAGAGAGAGCATACGTTTCATGTAGGACACCGGAGATTTACACCAGATAAGACAGGAGATTTACACCAGATAAGACAGGAGATTTACACTAGATAAGACAGGAGATTTACACTAGATAAGACAGGAGATTTACACCACATAAGACAGGAGATTTACACCAGATAAGACAGGAGATTTATACCAGATAAGACAGGAGATTTACACCAGATAAGACAGGAGATTTACACCACATAAGACAGGAGATTTACACCAGACATATGACAGGAGATTTACACCAGACATAAGACAGGAGATTTACACCTGATAAGAAAGGAGATTTACAC
>NW_025746550.1:22500-70000 GCF_021184085.1 Oncorhynchus gorbuscha | reverse complement strand
TATTTTATATAAGGGGATGTGATTATGGTATTTTATATAAGGGGATGTGATTATGGTATTTTATATAAGGGGATGTGATTATGGTATTTTATATTATGGTATTTTATATAAGGGATGTGATTATGGTATTTTATATAAGGGGATGTGATTATGGTATGGTTTTTATATAAGGGGATGTGATTATGGTATTTTATATAAGGGGATGTGATTATGGTATTTTATATAAGGGGATGTGATTATGGTATTTATATAAGGGGATGTGATTATGGTATTTTATATAAGGGGATGTGATTATGGTATTTATATATAATTATGGGGATGTGATTATGGTATTTTATATAAGGGATGTGATTATGGTATTTTATATAAGGGGATGTGATTATGGTATTTTATATATAGGGGATGTGATTATGGTATTTTATATAAGGGGATGTGATTATCAGCCTGTTTATATAAGGGGATGTGATTATGGTATTTTATATAAGGGGATGTGATTTATCAGCCTGTTTATATAAGGGGATGTGATTATGGTATTTTATATAAGGGGATGTGATTATCAGCCTGCTTATATAAGGGCATGTGATTATGGTATTTTATATTTTATATAAGGGGATGTGATTATGGTATTTTATATAAGGGGATGTGATTATGGTATTTTATAGAAGGGATGTGATTGTGGTATTTTATATAAGGGGATGTGATTATGGTATTTTATATAAGGGGATGTGATTATGGTATTTTATAGAAGGGGATGTGATTGTGGTATTTTATATAAGGGGATGTGATTATGGTATTTTATATAAGGGGATGTGATTATCAGCCTGCTTATATAAGGGGATGTGATTATGGTATTTTATATAAGGGGATGTGATTATGGTATTTTATATAAGGGGATGTGATTATGGTATTTTATAGAAGGGGATGTGATTATGGTATTTTATATAAGGGGATGTGATTATGGTATTTTATATAAGGGGATGTGATTATGGTATTTTATATAAGGGGATGTGATTATGGTATTTTATAGAAGGGGATGTGATTATGGTATTTTATATAAGGGGATGTGATTATGGTATTTCATGAAGTGTCTTCTTAACGAGGAGCAAAAACCAAGCTTCGAGGTTAAATGTGTGAAGGCCAAGCTTTTTGGAGGGTGAGGCGGAGCGAGTGGTGGGGGGTTGATTAATTCCACGTCCCATAATGTGATTTGCGATATCTCCTCTTCTCCTGCCCTTGGTAGTGGGAGATGTGGCGATGGGAACGAGGGCTGTGTTATTAACGATGCTCTGCATTGTAAATGTTTACAGACATACTAAACCAGAATTAAAGAGAGATGAGAGAAGGGTGTGGATGATTACAAATTCACCATCATTCCCAGATTGATGTCTCGTTACTGAATACAAATTCACAGGTTAAACCACTGGTGTGTAGCAGTGGAAATGAGTGTAGAGACACCGCACACACCCCACACGTGAGGAGCAGGGTGGGGGTGGGGGTGGGGGTGGGGGCAGTTCCAGGAAGACATCAGAGGGCATCATTAACTCCAGAGCATCCAATAAGACCAGGGTGTGTGTGTGTGTGTGTGTGTGTGTGTGTGTGTGTGTGTGTGTGTGTGTGTGTGTGTGTGTGTGTGTGTGTGTGTGTGTGTGTGTGTGTGTGTGTGTGTGTGTGTGTGTGTGTGTGTGAGAGAGAAGGCTGTTCATTGACTACAGCTCAGCGCTCAACGCCATAGTGGCCACGAAGCTCATCACTGAGCTTAGGATCCTGGGTCTGAACACCTCTCTCTGTAACTGGACCCTGGGTCTGAACACCTCTCTCTGTAACTGGACCCTGGGTCTGAACACCTCTCTCTGTAACTGGACCCTGGGTCTGAACACCTCTCTCTGTAACTGGACCCTGGGTCTGAACACCTCTCTCTGTAACTGGACCCTGGGTCTGAACACCTCTCTCTGTAACTGGACCCTGGGTCTGAACACCTCTCTCTGTAACTGGACCCTGGGTCTGAACACCTCTCTCTGTAACTGGACCCTGGGTCTGAACACCTCTCTCTGTAACTGGACCCTGGGTCTGAACACCTCTCTCTGTAACTGGACCCTGGGACTAAACACTAAACACCTAAACAAGTAAAAGGAGAGCCGGACAGGCCCCCCATAAACATCGACAGGGCTGTAGTGGAGCGGGTCGAGAGTTTCAAGTTCCTTGGTGTCCACATCACCAACGAACTATCATGGTCCAAACACACCAAAACAGTCGTGAAAAGGGAACGACAACACCTTTCCCCCTCAGGAGACTGAAAAGATTTGTCATGGGTCCTCAGATCCTCAAAAGCTTCTACAGCTTCTACCATCGAGAGCATCCTGACCGGTTGCATCACTGCCTGGTATTTCAACTACTCGGCCTCCGACCGCAAGGCGCTACAGAGGGTAGTGCGAACGGCCCGGTACATCACTGGGGCCAAGCTCCCTGCCATCCAGGATCTCTATACCAGGCGGTGTCAGAGGGTAGTGTATACAGCCCAGTACATCACTGGGGCCAAGCTTCCTGCCATCCAGGACCTCTATTACCAGGCGGTGTCAGAGGAAAGGCCCCACTGGGGCCGAGCTTCCTGCCATCCAGGACCTCTATACCAGGTGGTGTCAGAGGGTAGTGTATACAGCCCGGTACATCACTGGGGCCGAGCTCCCTGCCATCCAGGACCTCTATTACCAGGCGGTGTCAGAGGGTAGTATATACAGCCCGGTACATCACTGGAGCCAAGCTTCCTGCCATCCAGGACCTCTATTACCAGGCGGTGTCAGAGGGTAGTATATACAGCCCGGTACATCACTGGAGCCAAGCTTCCTGCCATTCAGGACCTCTATTACCAGGCGGTGTCAGAGGAAAGCCCATAAAATTGACAGAGACTCCAGTCACCCAAGTCATATTCCTTTTTTCCCTGCTACCGCACGGCAAGCGGTACCCGGAGTGCCAAATTCTAGGTCCAAGAGGCTTCTCAACAGCTTCTACCCTCAAGCCATAAGACTCCTGAACATCTAATTAAATGGCTCCCCAGGGTATTGCTTTGCCCCCCCCCCTTTACACTGCTGCTACTCTCTGTTGTTATCATCTATGCATAGTCACTTTTTAATAAGTTTACATACACCTTAGCCAAATACATTTAACTCCGTTTTTCACAATTCCTGACATTTAATCCTAGTAAAAATGATCTGTTTTAGGTCAGTTAGGATCACCACTTTATTTTCCGAATTGCTAGCTTTTAGTACTGTTAGGGGTAACTGGCTAGCTACTAGTACTGTTAGCTAGCCAGATAGCCACAAATAATAGTTAGCTAGCTAGCTACACACAAAGAATTTGGCATCTATCTTGCATAACGTCAGTTTTTAGGTCATATAGTGTACATGTACTGTATCTAGCTGATAGTCCTGAAGTAAGACGTTTTCTTTGAGTACATCTGGTTTGGTCTCTATTGTTGTCATTATCCTGGCTTGAAGAGGGGTCAGTGAATGGCTAAGTCCATAGTAAGTCAATGGGGATAACTGGCTAGCTAGCTAGCCTTGAAGTATTGAAAGCTAACCACGATAAATGTACATCTACCTTGCGTAACATTAGTTTTAGGTAATTTGTCCCGTTTAACTAGCTGGCTAGCTAGATTATTACGATTTACGTATCTGATAGTCCTGAAGTAAAACGTTTATTATTATTTATTATTATTTAGCGTTGTTTATATCTTGTTTGGTCTCTATTGTTGTCATTGTCCTGACTGGAAGGAGGTTCGGTGGAGGGGGAGGTGCAGCGTGAGGTAATACAGTAGGGGGAGTGCTGCTCAGCGTGAGGTAATACAGTAGGGGGAGTGCTGCTCAGCGTGAGGTAATACAGTAGGGGGAGTGCTGCTCAGTGTGAGGTAATACAGTAGGGGAGTGCTGAGTGGGGAGTGCTGCTCAGCGTGAGGTAATACAGTAGGGGGAGTGCTGCTCAGCGTGAGGTAATACAGTAGGGGAGTGCTGCTCAGCGTGAGGTAATACAGTAGGGGGAGTGCTGCTCAGCGTGAGGTAATACAGTAGGGGAGTGCTGCTCAGTGTGAGGTAATACAGTAGGGGGAGTGTGAGGTAATACAGTAGGGGAGTGTGAGGTAATACAGTAGGGGGAGTGCTGAGGTAATACAGTAGGGGAGTGCTGCTCAGCGTGAGGTAATACAGTAGGGGAGTGCTGCTCAGCATGAGGTAATACAGTAGGGGAGTGCTGAGGTAATACAGTAGGGGAGTGCTGCTCAGCGTGAGGTAATACAGTAGGGGGAGTGCTGCTCAGCGTGAGGTAATACAGTAGAGGGAGTGCTGCTCAGCGTGAGGTAATACAGTAGGGGAGTGCTGAGGTAATACAGTAGGGGGAGTGCTGAGGTAATACAGTAGGGGAGTGCTGAGCTAATACAGTAGGGGGAGTGCTGAGGTAATACAGTAGGGGTAGTGCTGAGGTAATACAGTAGGGGAGTGCTGAGGTAATACAGTAGGGGGCTGCTCAGTGCTGAGGTAATACAGTAGGGGGAGTGCTGCTCAGCGTGAGGTAATACAGTAGGGGAGTGCTGCTCAGCGTGAGGTAATACAGTAGGGGAGTGCTGCTCAGTGTGAGCTAATACAGTAGGGGAGTGTGAGGTAATACAGTAGGGGGAGTGTGAGGTAATACAGTAGGGGGAGTGCTGAGGTAATACAGTAGGGGGAGTGCTGCTCAGCGTGAGGTAATACAGTAGGGGGAGTGCTGCTCAGCATGAGGTAATACAGTAGGGGGAGTGCTGAGGTAATACAGTAGGGGGAGTGCTGCTCAGCGTGAGGTAATACAGTAGGGGGAGTGCTGCTCAGCGTGAGGTAATACAGTAGAGGGAGTGCTGCTCAGCGTGAGGTAATACAGTAGGGGAGTGCTGAGGTAATACAGTAGGGGAGTGCTGAGGTAATACAGTAGGGGGAGTGCTGAGATAATACAGTAGGGGGAGTGCTGAGGTAATACAGTAGGGGTAGTGCTGAGGTAATACAGTAGGGGAGTGCTGAGGTAATACAGTAGGGGAGTGCTGAGGTAATACAGTAGGGGAGTGCTGAGGTAATACAGTAGGGGAGTGCTGCTCAGTGTGAGGTAATTCAGTAGGGGAGTGCTGAGGTAATACAGTAGGGGAGTGCTGAGGTAATACAGTAGGGGGAGTGCTGAGGTAATACAGTAGGGGGAGTGCTGAGGTAATACAGTAGGGGGAGTGCTGAGGTAATACAGTAGGGGGACTGCTGCTCAGTGTGAGGTAATACAGTAGGGGGAGTGCTGCTCAGCGTGAGGTAATACAGTAGGGGAGTGCTGAGGTAATACAGTAGGGGGAGTGCTGAGGTAATACAGTAGGGGGAGTGCTGCTCAGCGTGAGGTAATACAGTAGGGGGAGTGCTGAGGTAATACAGTAGGGGAGTGCTGCTCAGTGTGAGGTAATACAGTAGGGAGTGCTGCTCAGCGTGAGGTAATACAGTAGGGGGTGTGCTCAGCGTGAGGTAATACAGTAGGGGAGTGCTGAGGTAATACAGTAGGGGGAGTGCTGCTCAGCGTGAGGTAATACAGTAGGGGAGTGCTGCTCAGCGTGAGGTAATACAGTAGGGGGAGTGCTGAGGTAATACAGTAGGGGGAGTGCTGCTCAGCGTGAGGTAATACAGTAGGGGAGTGCTGAGGTAATACAGTAGGGGAGTGCTGCTCAGCGTGAGGTAATACAGTAGGGGGAGTGCTGCTCAGCGTGAGGTAATACAGTAGGGGAGTGCTGCTCAGTGTGAGGTAATACAGTAGGGGAGTGTGAGGTAATACAGTAGGGGGAGTGTGAGGTAATACAGTAAGGGGAGTGCTGAGGTAATACAGTAGGGGGAGTGCTGCTCAGCGTGAGGTAATACAGTAGGGGAGTGCTGCTCAGCATGAGGTAATACAGTAGGGGAGTGCTGAGGTAATACAGTAGGGAGTGCTGCTCAGCGTGAGGTAATACAGTAGGGGAGTGCTGCTCAGCGTGAGGTAATACAGTAGAGGGAGTGCTGCTCAGCGTGAGGTAATACAGTAGGGGAGTGCTGAGGTAATACAGTAGGGGGAGTGCTGAGGTAATACAGTAGGGGTGTGCTGAGGTAATACAGTAGGGGTAGTGCTGAGGTAATACAGTAGGGGGAGTGCTGAGGTAATACAGTAGGGGGAGTGCTGAGGTAATACAGTAGGGGAGTGCTGCTCAGTGTGAGGTAATTCAGTAGGGGAGTGCTGAGGTAATACAGTAGGGGAGTGCTGAGGTAATACAGTAGGGGGAGTGCTGAGGTAATACAGTAGGGGAGTGCTGAGGTAATACAGTAGGGGGAGTGCTGAGGTAATACAGTAGGGGGACTGCTGCTCAGTGTGAGGTAATACAGTAGGGGGAGTGCTGCTCAGCGTGAGGTAATACAGTAGGGGGAGTGCTGAGGTAATACAGTAGGGGAGTGCTGAGGTAATACAGTAGGGGGAGTGCTGCTCAGCGTGAGGTAATACAGTAGGGGGAGTGCTGAGGTAATACAGTAGGGGAGTGCTGCTCAGTGTGAGGTAATACAGTAGGGGAGTGCTGCTCAGCGTGAGGTAATACAGTAGGGGAGTGCTGCTCAGCGTGAGGTAATACAGTAGGGGGAGTGCTGAGGTAATACAGTAGGGGGAGTGCTGAGGTAATACAGTAGGGGGAGTGCTGAGGTAATACAGTAGGGGGAGTGCTGAGATAATACAGTAGGGGAGTGCTGAGGTAATACAGTAGGGGTAGTGCTGAGGTAATACAGTAGGGGGAGTGCTGAGGTAATACAGTAGGGGAGTGCTGAGGTAATACAGTAGGGGGAGTGCTGAGGTAATACAGTAGGGGAGTGCTGCTCAGTGTGAGGTAATTCAGTAGGGGGGAGTGCTGAGGTAATACAGTAGGGGAGTGCTGAGGTAATACAGTAGGGGGAGTGCTGAGGTAATACAGTAGGGGAGTGCTGAGGTAATACAGTAGGGGAGTGCTGAGGTAATACAGTAGGGGGACTGCTGCTCAGTGTGAGGTAATACAGTAGGGGGAGTGCTGCTCAGCGTGAGGTAATACAGTAGGGGAGTGCTGAGGTAATACAGTAGGGGGAGTGCTGAGGTAATACAGTAGGGGAGTGCTGCTCAGCGTGAGGTAATACAGTAGGGGGAGTGCTGAGGTAATACAGTAGGGGAGTGCTGCTCAGTGTGAGGTAATACAGTAGGGGGAGTGCTGCTCAGCGTGAGGTAATACAGTAGGGGTGTGCTGCTCAGCGTGAGGTAATACAGTAGGGGGAGTGCTGAGGTAATACAGTAGGGGGAGTGCTGCTCAGCGTGAGGTAATACAGTAGGGGAGTGCTGCTCAGCGTGAGGTAATACAGTAGGGGAGTGCTGAGGTAATACAGTAGGGGGAGTGCTGCTCAGCGTGAGGTAATACAGTAGGGGAGTGCTGAGGTAATACAGTAGGGGGAGTGCTGCTCAGCGTGAGGTAATACAGTAGGGGAGTGCTGCTCAGCGTGAGGTAATACAGTAGGGGAGTGCTGCTCAGTGTGAGGTAATACAGTAGGGGAGTGTGAGGTAATACAGTAGGGGAGTGTGAGGTAATACAGTAGGGGAGTGCTGAGGTAATACAGTAGGGGAGTGCTGCTCAGCGTGAGGTAATACAGTAGGGGGAGTGCTGCTCAGCATGAGGTAATACAGTAGGGGGAGTGCTGAGGTAATACAGTAGGGGAGTGCTGCTCAGCGTGAGGTAATACAGTAGGGGGAGTGCTGCTCAGCGTGAGGTAATACAGTAGAGGGAGTGCTGCTCAGCGTGAGGTAATACAGTAGGGGGGGAGTGCTGAGGTAATACAGTAGGGGAGTGCTGAGGTAATACAGTAGGGGGAGTGCTGAGATACTACAGTAGGGGGAGTGCTGAGGTAATACAGTAGGGGTAGTGCTGTGGTAATACAGTAGGGGAGTGCTGAGGTAATACAGTAGGGGGAGTGCTGAGGTAATACAGTAGGGGGAGTGCTGAGGTAATACAGTAGGGGAGTGCTGCTCAGTGTGAGGTAATTCAGTAGGGGAGTGCTGAGGTAATACAGTAGAGGGAGTGCTGAGGTAATACAGTAGGGGGAGTGCTGAGGTAATACAGTAGGGGAGTGCTGAGGTAATACAGTAGGGGGACTGCTGCTCAGTGTGAGGTAATACAGTAGGGGAGTGCTGCTCAGCGTGAGGTAATACAGTAGGGGAGTGCTGAGGTAATACAGTAGGGGAGTGCTGAGGTAATACAGTAGGGGGAGTGCTGCTCAGCGTGAGGTAATACAGTAGGGGAGTGCTGAGGTAATACAGTAGGGGGAGTGCTGCTCAGTGTGAGGTAATACAGTAGGGGGAGTGCTGCTCAGCGTGAGGTAATACAGTAGGGGGAGTGCTGCTCAGCGTGAGGTAATACAGTAGGGGGAGTGCTGAGGTAATACAGTAGGGGGAGTGCTGCTCAGCGTGAGGTAATACAGTAGGGGAGTGCTGCTCAGCGTGAGGTAATACAGTAGGGGAGTGCTGAGGTAATACAGTAGGGGAGTGCTGCTCAGCGTGAGGTAATACAGTAGGGGGAGTGCTGAGGTAATACAGTAGGGGGAGTGCTGCTCAGCGTGAGGTAATACAGTAGGGGGAGTGCTGCTCAGCGTGAGGTAATACAGTAGGGGGAGTGCTGAGGTAATACAGTAGGGGGAGTGCTGCTCAGCGTGAGGTAATACAGTAGGGGGAGTGCTGAGGTAATACAGTAGGGGAGTGCTGCTCAGCGTGAGGTAATACAGTAGGGGAGTGCTGCTCAGCGTGAGGTAATACAGTAGGGGGAGTGCTGCTCAGCGTGAGGTAATACAGTAGGGGGAGTGCTGCTCAGCGTGAGGTAATACAGTAGGGGGAGTGCTGCTCAGTGTGAGGTAATACAGTAGGGGAGTGCTGCTCAGCGTGAGGTAATACAGTAGGGGGAGTGCTGAGATAATACAGTAGGGGAGTGCTGAGGTAATACAGTAGGGGTAGTGCTGAGGTAATACAGTAGGGGGAGTGCTGAGGTAATACAGTAGGGGAGTGCTGAGGTAATACAGTAGGGGAGTGCTGCTCAGTGTGAGGTAATTCAGTAGGGGGAGTGCTGAGGTAATACAGTAGGGGGAGTGCTGAGGTAATACAGTAGGGGGAGTGTGCTGAGGTAATACAGTAGGGGGAGTGCTGAGGTAATACAGTAGGGGGAGTGCTGAGGTAATACAGTAGGGGGACTGCTGCTCAGTGTGAGGTAATACAGTAGGGGGAGTGCTGCTCAGCGTGAGGTAATACAGTAGGGGAGTGCTGAGGTAATACAGTAGGGGAGTGCTGAGGTAATACAGTAGGGGGAGTGCTGCTCAGCGTGAGGTAATACAGTAGGGGAGTGCTGAGGTAATACAGTAGGGGGAGTGCTGCTCAGTGTGAGGTAATACAGTAGGGGGAATGCTGCTCAGCGTGAGGTAATACAGTAGGGGAGTGCTGCTCAGCGTGAGGTAATACAGTAGGGGAGTGCTGAGGTAATACAGTAGGGGAGTGCTGAGGTAATACAGTAGGGGGAGTGCTGAGGTAATACAGTAGGGGGAGTGCTGAGATAATACAGTAGGGGAGTGCTGAGGTAATACAGTAGGGGTAGTGCTGAGGTAATACAGTAGGGGAGTGCTGAGGTAAATACAGTAGGGGGAGTGCTGAGGTAATACAGTAGGGGAGTGCTGAGGTAATACAGTAGGGGGAGTGCTGCTCAGTGTGAGGTAATTCAGTAGGGGGAGTGCTGAGGTAATACAGTAGGGGAGTGCTGAGGTAATACAGTAGGGGGAGTGCTGAGGTAATACAGTAGGGGAGTGCTGAGGTAATACAGTAGGGGGAGTGCTGAGGTAATACAGTAGGGGGACTGCTGCTCAGTGTGAGGTAATACAGTAGGGGGAGTGCTGCTCAGCGTGAGGTAATACAGTAGGGGAGTGCTGAGGTAATACAGTAGGGGAGTGCTGAGGTAATACAGTAGGGGAGTGCTGCTCAGCGTGAGGTAATACAGTAGGGGAGTGCTGAGGTAATACAGTAGGGGGAGTGCTGCTCAGTGTGAGGTAATACAGTAGGGGGAGTGCTGCTCAGCGTGAGGTAATACAGTAGGGGGAGTGCTGAGGTAATACAGTAGGGGGAGTGCTGAGGTAATACAGTAGGGGAGTGCTGCTCAGCGTGAGGTAATACAGTAGGGGGAGTGCTGAGGTAATACAGTAGGGGGAGTGCTGCTCAGTGTGAGGTAATACAGTAGGGGGAGTGCTGCTCAGCGTGAGGTAATACAGTAGGGGGAGTGCTGCTCAGCGTGAGGTAATACAGTAGGGGAGTGCTGAGGTAATACAGTAGGGGAGTGCTGCTCAGCGTGAGGTAATACAGTAGGGGGAGTGCTGCTCAGCGTGAGGTAATACAGTAGGGGAGTGCTGAGGTAATACAGTAGGGGGAGTGCTGCTCAGCGTGAGGTAATACAGTAGGGGAGTGCTGAGGTAATACAGTAGGGGAGTGCTGCTCAGCGTGAGGTAATACAGTAGGGGGAGTGCTGCTCAGCGTGAGGTAATACAGTAGGGGGAGTGCTGAGAGGTAATACAGTAGGGGAGTGCTGCTCAGCGTGAGGTAATACAGTAGGGGAGTGCTGAGGTAATACAGTAGGGGAGTGCTGCTCAGCGTGAGGTAATACAGTAGGGGGAGTGCTGCTCAGCGTGAGGTAATACAGTAGGGGAGTGCTGCTCAGCGTGAGGTAATACAGTAGGGGGTGCTGCTCAGCGTGAGGTAATACAGTAGGGGAGGGCTGCTCAGTGTGAGGTAATACAGTAGGGGGAGTGCTGCTCAGCGTGAGGTAATACAGTAGGGGAGTGCTGAGATAATACAGTAGGGGGAGTGCTGAGGTAATACAGTAGGGGGTAGTGCTGAGGTAATACAGTAGGGGAGTGCTGAGGTAATACAGTAGGGGAGTGCTGAGGTAATACAGTAGGGGAGTGCTGCTCAGTGTGAGGTAATTCAGTAGGGGAGTGCTGAGGTAATACAGTAGGGGAGTGCTGAGGTAATACAGTAGGGGAGTGCTGAGGTAATACAGTAGGGGGAGTGCTGAGGTAATACAGTAGGGGAGTGCTGAGGTAATACAGTAGGGGGACTGCTGCTCAGTGTGAGGTAATACAGTAGGGGAGTGCTGCTCAGCGTGAGGTAATACAGTAGGGGAGTGCTGAGGTAATACAGTAGGGGAGTGCTGAGGTAATACAGTAGGGGGAGTGCTGCTCAGCGTGAGGTAATACAGTAGGGGGAGTGCTGAGGTAATACAGTAGGGGGAGTGCTGCTCAGTGTGAGGTAATACAGTAGGGGAATGCTGCTCAGCGTGAGGTAATACAGTAGGGGAGTGCTGCTCAGCGTGAGGTAATACAGTAGGGGAGTGCTGAGGTAATACAGTAGGGGAGTGCTGAGGTAATACAGTAGGGGAGTGCTGAGGTAATACAGTAGGGGAGTGCTGAGATAATACAGTAGGGGGAGTGCTGAGGTAATACAGTAGGGGTAGTGCTGAGGTAATACAGTAGGGGAGTGCTGAGGTAATACAGTAGGGGAGTGCTGAGGTAATACAGTAGGGGAGTGCTGAGGTAATACAGTAGGGGAGTGCTGCTCAGTGTGAGGTAATTCAGTAGGGGAGTGCTGAGGTAATACAGTAGGGGAGTGCTGAGGTAATACAGTAGGGGAGTGCTGAGGTAATACAGTAGGGGAGTGCTGAGGTAATACAGTAGGGGAGTGCTGAGGTAATACAGTAGGGGACTGCTGCTCAGTGTGAGGTAATACAGTAGGGGAGTGCTGCTCAGCGTGAGGTAATACAGTAGGGGAGTGCTGAGGTAATACAGTAGGGGAGTGCTGAGGTAATACAGTAGGGGAGTGCTGCTCAGCGTGAGGTAATACAGTAGGGGGAGTGCTGAGGTAATACAGTAGGGGAGTGCTGCTCAGTGTGAGGTAATACAGTAGGGGGAGTGCTGCTCAGCGTGAGGTAATACAGTAGGGGAGTGCTGAGGTAATACAGTAGGGGAGTGCTGAGGTAATACAGTAGGGGGAGTGCTGCTCAGCGTGAGGTAATACAGTAGGGGAGTGCTGAGGTAATACAGTAGGGGGTGCTGCTCAGTGTGAGGTAATACAGTAGGGGAGTGCTGCTCAGCGTGAGGTAATACAGTAGGGGAGTGCTGCTCAGCGTGAGGTAATACAGTAGGGGGAGTGCTGAGGTAATACAGTAGGGGAGTGCTGCTCAGCGTGAGGTAATACAGTAGGGGGGAGTGCTGCTCAGCGTGAGGTAATACAGTAGGGGAGTGCTGAGGTAATACAGTAGGGGGAGTGCTGCTCAGCGTGAGGTAATACAGTAGGGGAGTGCTGAGGTAATACAGTAGGGGGAGTGCTGCTCAGCGTGAGGTAATACAGTAGGGGGAGTGCTGCTCAGCGTGAGGTAATACAGTAGGGGAGTGCTGCTCAGTGTGAGGTAATACAGTAGGGGAGTGTGAGGTAATACAGTAGGGGGAGTGTGAGGTAATACAGTAGGGGAGTGCTGAGGTAATACAGTAGGGGAGTGCTGCTCAGCGTGAGGTAATACAGTAGGGGGAGTGCTGCTCAGCATGAGGTAATACAGTAGGGGGAGTGCTGAGGTAATACAGTAGGGGGAGTGCTGCTCAGCGTGAGGTAATACAGTAGAGGGAGTGCTGCTCAGCGTGAGGTAATACAGTAGGGGGAGTGCTGAGGTAATACAGTAGGGGGGAGTGCTGAGGTAATACAGTAGGGGGAGTGCTGAGATAATACAGTAGGGGAGTGCTGAGGTAATACAGTAGGGGTAGTGCTGAGGTAATACAGTAGGGGGAGTGCTGAGGTAATACAGTAGGGGAGTGCTGAGGTAATACAGTAGGGGAGTGCTGAGGTAATACAGTAGGGGGAGTGCTGCTCAGTGTGAGGTAATTCAGTAGGGGAGTGCTGAGGTAATACAGTAGAGGGAGTGCTGAGGTAATACAGTAGGGGGAGTGCTGAGGTAATACAGTAGGGGAGTGCTGAGGTAATACAGTAGGGGGACTGCTGCTCAGTGTGAGGTAATACAGTAGGGGACTGCTGCTCAGTGTGAGGTAATACAGTAGGGGAGTGCTGCTCAGCGTGAGGTAATACAGTAGGGGAGTGCTGAGGTAATACAGTAGGGGAGTGCTGAGGTAATACAGTAGGGGAGTGCTGCTCAGCGTGAGGTAATACAGTAGGGGAGTGCTGAGGTAATACAGTAGGGGAGTGCTGCTCAGTGTGAGGTAATACAGTAGGGGAGTGCTGCTCAGCGTGAGGTAATACAGTAGGGGAGTGCTGCTCAGCGTGAGGTAATACAGTAGGGGAGTGCTGAGGTAATACAGTAGGGGGAGTGCTGCTCAGCGTGAGGTAATACAGTAGGGGAGTGCTGCTCAGCGTGAGGTAATACAGTAGGGGAGTGCTGAGGTAATACAGTAGGGGAGTGCTGCTCAGCGTGAGGTAATACAGTAGGGGAGTGCTGAGGTAATACAGTAGGGGAGTGCTGCTCAGCGTGAGGTAATACAGTAGGGGAGTGCTGCTCAGCGTGAGGTAATACAGTAGGGGGAGTGCTGAGGTAATACAGTAGGGGAGTGCTGCTCAGCGTGAGGTAATACAGTAGGGGAGTGCTGAGGTAATACAGTAGGGGAGTGCTGCTCAGCGTGAGGTAATACAGTAGGGGGAGTGCTGCTCAGCGTGAGGTAATACAGTAGGGGAGTGCTGCTCAGCGTGAGGTAATACAGTAGGGGGAGTGCTGCTCAGCGTGAGGTAATACAGTAGGGGAGTGCTGCTCAGCGTGAGGTAATACAGTAGGGGAGTGCTGCTCAGCGTGAGGTAATACAGTAGGGGAGGCTGCTCAGTGTGAGGTAATACAGTAGGGGAGTGCTGCTCAGCGTGAGGTAATACAGTAGGGGGAGTGCTGAGGTAATACAGTAGGGGAGTGCTGCTCAGTGTGAGGTAATACAGTAGGGGGAGTGCTGCTCAGCGTGAGGTAATACAGTAGGGGAGTGCTGCTCAGCGTGAGGTAATACAGTAGGGGAGTGCTGAGGTAATACAGTAGGGGGAGTGCTGCTCAGCGTGAGGTAATACAGTAGGGGAGTGCTGCTCAGCGTGAGGTAATACAGTAGGGGAGTGCTGAGGTAATACAGTAGGGGGAGTGCTGCTCAGCGTGAGGTAATACAGTAGGGGAGTGCTGAGGTAATACAGTAGGGGGAGTGCTGCTCAGCGTGAGGTAATACAGTAGGGGAGTGCTGCTCAGCGTGAGGTAATACAGTAGGGGAGTGCTGAGGTAATACAGTAGGGGAGTGCTGCTCAGCGTGAGGTAATACAGTAGGGGAGTGCTGAGGTAATACAGTAGGGGGAGTGCTGCTCAGCGTGAGGTAATACAGTAGGGGGAGTGCTGCTCAGCGTGAGGTAATACAGTAGGGGAGTGCTGCTCAGCGTGAGGTAATACAGTAGGGGAGTGCTGCTCAGCGTGAGGTAATACAGTAGGGGAGTGCTGCTCAGCGTGAGGTAATACAGTAGGGGAGTGCTGCTCAGCGTGAGGTAATACAGTAGGGGAGGGCTGCTCAGTGTGAGGTAATACAGTAGGGGAGTGCTGAGGTAATACAGTAGGGGAGTGCTGCTCAGCGTGAGGTAATACAGTAGGGGGAGTGCTGCTCAGCGTGAGGTAATACAGTAGGGGGAGTGCTGCTCAGCGTGAGGTAATACAGTAGGGGGAGTGCTGAGGTAATACAGTAGGGGAGTGCTGCTCAGCGTGAGGTAATACAGTAGGGGGAGGGCTGCTCAGTGTGAGGTAATACAGTAGGGGGAGTGCTGAGGTAATACAGTAGGGGAGTGCTGCTCAGCGTGAGGTAATACAGTAGGGGGAGTGCTGCTCAGCGTGAGGTAATACAGTAGGGGAGTGCTGAGGTAATACAGTAGGGGGAGGTGCAGCGTGAGGTAATACAGTAGGGGAGTGCTGAGGTAATACAGTAGGGGGAGGTGCAGTGTGAGGTAATACAGTAGGGGAGTGCTGCTCAGTGTGAGGTAATACAGTAGGGGAGTGCTGCTCAGCGTGAGGTAATACAGTAGGGGGAGTGCTGCTCAGCGTGAGGTAATACAGTAGGGGAGTGCTGCTCAGCGTGAGGTAATACAGTAGAGGGAGTGCTGCTCAGCGTGAGGTAATACAGTAGGGAGTGCTGCTCAGCGTGAGGTAATACAGTAGGGGAGTGCTGAGGTAATACAGTAGGGGGAGTGCTGCTCAGCGTGAGGTAATACAGTAGGGGGAGTGCTGAGGTAATACAGTAGGGGAGTGCTGCTCAGCATGAGGTAATACAGTAGGGAGTGCTGCTCAGCGTGAGGTAATACAGTAGGGGAGTGCTGCTCAGCGTGAGGTAATACAGTAGGGGAGTGCTGCTCAGCGTGAGGTAATACAGTAGGGGGAGTGCTGCTCAGCGTGAGGTAATACAGTAGGGGAGTGCTGCTCAGCGTGAGGTAATACAGTAGGGGGAGGGCTGCTCAGTGTGAGGTAATACAGTAGGGGAGTGCTGAGGTAATACAGTAGGGGGAGTGCTGCTCAGCGTGAGGTAATACAGTAGGGGGAGTGCTGCTCAGCGTGAGGTAATACAGTAGGGGAGTGCTGCTCAGCGTGAGGTAATACAGTAGGGGGAGTGCTGAGGTAATACAGTAGGGGAGTGCTGCTCAGCGTGAGGTAATACAGTAGGGGAGGGCTGCTCAGTGTGAGGTAATACAGTAGGGGAGTGCTGAGGTAATACAGTAGGGGGAGTGCTGCTCAGCGTGAGGTAATACAGTAGGGGGAGTGCTGCTCAGCGTGAGGTAATACAGTAGGGGAGTGCTGAGGTAATACAGTAGGGGGAGGTGCAGCGTGAGGTAATACAGTAGGGGGAGTGCTGAGGTAATACAGTAGGGGGAGGTGCAGTGTGAGGTAATACAGTAGGGGGAGTGCTGCTCAGTGTGAGGTAATACAGTAGGGGGAGTGCTGCTCAGCGTGAGGTAATACAGTAGGGGGAGTGCTGCTCAGCGTGAGGTAATACAGTAGGGGGAGTGCTGCTCAGCGTGAGGTAATACAGTAGAGGGAGTGCTGCTCAGCGTGAGGTAATACAGTAGGGGGAGTGCTGAGGTAATACAGTAGGGGGAGTGCTGCTCAGCGTGAGGTAATACAGTAGGGGGAGTGCTGCTCAGTATGAGGTAATACAGTAGGGGGAGTGCTGCTCAGTGTGAGGTAATACAGTAGAGGGAGTGCTGCTCAGCGTGAGGTAATACAGTAGGGGGAGTGCTGCTCAGCGTGAGGTAATACAGTAGGGGGAGTGCTGAGGTAATACAGTAGGGGGAGTGCTGAGGTAATACAGTAGGGGAGGGCTGCTCAGTGTGAGGTAATACAGTAGGGGGAGTGCTGCTCAGCGTGAGGTAATACAGTAGGGGAGTGCTGCTCAGCGTGAGGTAATACAGTAGGGGAGTGCTGAGGTAATACAGTAGGGGGAGTGCTGCTCAGCGTGAGGTAATACAGTAGGGGAGTGCTGCTCAGCGTGAGGTAATACAGTAGGGGAGTGCTGAGGTAATACAGTAGGGGAGTGCTGCTCAGCGTGAGGTAATACAGTAGGGGAGTGCTGAGGTAATACAGTAGGGGAGTGCTGCTCAGCGTGAGGTAATACAGTAGGGGGAGTGCTGCTCAGCGTGAGGTAATACAGTAGGGGAGTGCTGAGGTAATACAGTAGGGGGAGTGCTGCTCAGCGTGAGGTAATACAGTAGGGGAGTGCTGAGGTAATACAGTAGGGGAGTGCTGCTCAGCGTGAGGTAATACAGTAGGGGGAGTGCTGCTCAGCGTGAGGTAATACAGTAGGGGAGTGCTGCTCAGCGTGAGGTAATACAGTAGGGGGAGTGCTGCTCAGCGTGAGGTAATACAGTAGGGGAGTGCTGCTCAGCGTGAGGTAATACAGTAGGGGGGGAGTGCTGCTCAGCGTGAGGTAATACAGTAGGGGAGGGCTGCTCAGTGTGAGGTAATACAGTAGGGGGAGTGCTGAGGTAATACAGTAGGGGGAGTGCTGCTCAGCGTGAGGTAATACAGTAGGGGGAGTGCTGCTCAGCGTGAGGTAATACAGTAGGGGAGTGCTGCTCAGCGTGAGGTAATACAGTAGGGGAGTGCTGAGGTAATACAGTAGGGGGAGTGCTGCTCAGCGTGAGGTAATACAGTAGGGGGAGGGCTGCTCAGTGTGAGGTAATACAGTAGGGGAGTGCTGAGGTAATACAGTAGGGGGAGTGCTGCTCAGCGTGAGGTAATACAGTAGGGGGAGTGCTGCTCAGCGTGAGGTAATACAGTAGGGGAGTGCTGAGGTAATACAGTAGGGGAGGTGCAGCGTGAGGTAATACAGTAGGGGAGTGCTGAGGTAATACAGTAGGGGGAGGTGCAGTGTGAGGTAATACAGTAGGGGAGTGCTGCTCAGTGTGAGGTAATACAGTAGGGGAGTGCTGCTCAGCGTGAGGTAATACAGTAGGGGGAGTGCTGCTCAGCGTGAGGTAATACAGTAGGGGGAGTGCTGCTCAGCGTGAGGAATACAGTAGAGGGAGTGCTGCTCAGCGTGAGGTAATACAGTAGGGGGAGTGCTGCTCAGCGTGAGGTAATACAGTAGGGGAGTGCTGAGGTAATACAGTAGGGGAGTGCTGCTCAGCGTGAGGTAATACAGTAGGGGAGTGCTGAGGTAATACAGTAGGGGAGTGCTGCTCAGCGTGAGGTAATACAGTAGGGGAGTGCTGCTCAGCGTGAGGTAATACAGTAGGGAGTGCTGCTCAGCGTGAGGTAATACAGTAGGGGAGTGCTGCTCAGCGTGAGGTAATACAGTAGGGGGAGTGCTGCTCAGCGTGAGGTAATACAGTAGGGGGAGTGCTGCTCAGCGTGAGGTAATACAGTAGGGGAGGGCTGCTCAGTGTGAGGTAATACAGTAGGGGGAGTGCTGAGGTAATACAGTAGGGGAGTGCTGCTCAGCGTGAGGTAATACAGTAGGGGGAGTGCTGCTCAGCGTGAGGTAATACAGTAGGGGGAGTGCTGCTCAGCGTGAGGTAATACAGTAGGGGGAGTGCTGAGGTAATACAGTAGGGGGAGTGCTGCTCAGCGTGAGGTAATACAGTAGGGGGAGGGCTGCTCAGTGTGAGGTAATACAGTAGGGGGAGTGCTGCTCAGCGTGAGGTAATACAGTAGGGGAGTGCTGAGGTAATACAGTAGGGGGAGGTGCAGCGTGAGGTAATACAGTAGGGGAGTGCTGAGGTAATACAGTAGGGGAGGTGCAGTGTGAGGTAATACAGTAGGGGAGTGCTGCTCAGTGTGAGGTAATACAGTAGGGGAGTGCTGCTCAGCGTGAGGTAATACAGTAGGGGAGTGCTGCTCAGCGTGAGGTAATACAGTAGGGGAGTGCTGCTCAGCGTGAGGTAATACAGTAGAGGGAGTGCTGCTCAGCGTGAGGTAATACAGTAGGGGGAGTGCTGAGGTAATACAGTAGGGGGAGTGCTGCTCAGCGTGAGGTAATACAGTAGGGGGAGTGCTGCTCAGTATGAGGTAATACAGTAGGGGGAGTTCTGCTCAGTGTGAGGTAATACAGTAGAGGGAGTGCTGCTCAGCATGAGGTAATACAGTAGGGGGAGTGTGAGGTAATACAGTAGGGGGAGTGCTGAGGTAATACAGTAGGGGGAGTGCTGAGGTAATACAGTAGGGGGAGTGCTGCTCAGTGTGAGGTAATACAGTAGAGGGAGTGCTGCTCAGTATGAGGTAATACAGTAGGGGGAGTGCTGCTCAGTATGAGGTAATACAGTAGGGGGAGTGCTGCTCAGCGTGAGGTAATACAGTAGGGGGAGTGCTGCTCAGCGTGAGGTAATACAGTAGGGGAGTGCTGCTCAGCGTGAGGTAATACAGTAGGGGAGTGCTGCTCAGCGTGAGGTAATACAGTAGGGGGAGTGCTGCTCAGCGTGAGGTAATACAGTAGGGGGAGTGCTGAGGTAATACAGTAGGGGGAGTGCTGCTCAGTGTGAGGTAATACAGTAGGGGAGTGCTGCTCAGCGTGAGGTAATACAGTAGGGGGAGTGCTGCTCAGCGTGAGGTAATACAGTAGGGGGAGTGCTGCTCAGCGTGAGGTAATACAGTAGGGGGAGTGCTGAGGTAATACAGTAGGGGAGTGCTGAGGTAATACAGTAGGGGGAGTGCTGAGCTAATACAGTAGGGGAGTGCTGAGGTAATACAGTAGGGGAGTGCTGAGGTAATACAGTAGGGGAGTGCTGAGGTAATACAGTAGGGGAGTGCTGAGGTAATACAGTAGGGGAGTGCTGAGGTAATACAGTAGGGGGAGTGCTGAGGTAATACAGTAGGGGAGTGCTGAGGTAATACAGTAGGGGGAGTGCTGAGGTAATACAGTAGGGGAGTGCTGAGGTAATACAGTAGGGGAGTGCTGAGGTAATACAGTAGGGGGAGTGCTGAGGTAATACAGTAGGGGAGTGCTGAGGTAATACAGTAGGGGGAGTGCTGAGGTAATACAGTAGGGGGAGTGCTGAGGTAATACAGTAGGGGAGTGCTGAGGTAATACAGTAGGGGGAGTGCTGAGGTAATACAGTAGGGGGAGTGCTGAGGTAATACAGTAGGGGGAGTGCTGAGGTAATACAGTAGGGGGAGTGCTGCTCAGCGTGAGGTAATACAGTAGGGGAGTGCTGCTCAGCGTGAGGTAATACAGTAGGGGGAGTGCTGCTCAGCGTGAGGTAATACAGTAGAGGGAGTGCTGCTCAGCGTGAGGTAATACAGTAGGGGGAGTGCTGCTCAGCGTGAGGTAATACAGTAGGGGAGTGCTGAGGTAATACAGTAGGGGAGTGCTGAGGTAATACAGTAGGGGAGTGTGAGGTAATACAGTAGGGGGAGTGCTGAGGTAATACAGTAGGGGAGTGCTGAGGTAATACAGTAGGGGGAGTGCTGAGGTAATACAGTAGGGGGAGTGCTGAGGTAATACAGTAGGGGAGTGCTGAGGTAATACAGTAGGGGGAGTGCTGCTCAGTGTGAGGTAATACAGTAGGGGGAGTGCTGAGGTAATACAGTAGGGGGAGTGCTGCTCAGTGTGAGGTAATACAGTAGGGGAGTGCTGAGGTAATACAGTAGGGGGGAGTGCTGAGGTAATACAGTAGGGGGGAGTGTGAGGTAATACAGTAGGGGGAGTGCTGAGGTAATACAGTAGGGGAGTGCTGAGGTAATACAGTAGGGGGAGTGCTGAGGTAATACAGTAGGGGAGTGCTGAGGTAATACAGTAGGGGGAGTGCTGAGGTAATACAGTAGGGGGAGTGCTGAGGTAATACAGTAGGGGGAGTGCTGAGGTAATACAGTAGGGGAGTGCTGAGGTAATACAGTAGGGGGAGTGCTGAGGTAATACAGTAGGGGGAGTGCTGAGGTAATACAGTAGGGGGAGTGCTGCTCAGCGTGAGGTAATACAGTAGGGGGAGTGCTGAGGTAATACAGTAGGGGGAGTGCTGAGGTAATACAGTAGGGGAGTGCTGAGGTAATACAGTAGGGGGAGTGCTGAGGTAATACAGTAGGGGGAGTGCTGAGGTAATACAGTAGGGGGAGTGCTGAGGTAATACAGTAGGGGGAGTGCTGAGGTAATACAGTAGGGGGAGTGCTGCTCAGCGTGAGGTGATACAAGAATGTACTCAACGTCCTCGGAGAATGAACTCAGAGCGTGAGAGTGTGGAGCACGGTAGTACGCAGATTGAGAAACAGCCAGAGAGACAGACAGAGATTGTGTGTGTGTGTGTGTGTGTTACTCTGCTCAACCGACAATTTGAATTAGCCAACAAACTACAGGTCACCTTCCTCATTGACCGAAGATGGGAGATGATGCAATGTTATCAGTCTGTGTGTCAGTGCATGAGACTGTGTTCAACACTACATGGCAGAGCTCAGTAAACCATGGTTCAGCTGGGTCCATGATGCGGTCTCTGACACACACACACACACACACACACACACACACACACACACACACACACACACACACACACACACACACACACACACACACACACACACACACACACACACACACACACACACACACACACACACACACACACACACACACACACACACACCCCTGCCAGAGAGGGTTGGTTTACAAGCCTGTGGAACTAGCCAGGCCATCTGTCTGGCTCCATAGGGTAGAGTGTGTGTGTGTGTGTGTGTGTGTGTGTGTGTGCAGTAGGGATGTTTTCTTTTTTAAATAATTTCACTCTTCGAATAATATCATGAATTTCTGTTGGATATCTGAAATACATGTGTTTTTTGTAAACATACGATTTTAACCTGAGCACTTCTGTGTGTGTGTGTGTGTGTGTGTGTGTGTGTGTGTGTGTGTGTGTGTGTGTGTGTGTGTGTGTGTGTGTGTGTGTGTGTGTGTGTGTGTGTGTGTGTGTGTGTGTGTGTGTGTGTGTGTGTGTGTGTGAGCACTTCTGTGGAAACGAGGCGGGCGTTCGATTGCTGCAGCTGTGGAGGGGATGGGATGTGAGGTGGGAGCGAGCAGACGGAGGGAGAGAGGGAGCAGTAGCCAAAGCAACTCGGCTACAACCAAAACTAGATCACTTGCAGCAGCCAACTATCTAGCGAGGCTAATTGAGGCTACAGCCAAAACTAGATAACTTGCTACAGCCAACTAGCTACGCTAATTGAGGCTACAGCCAGGACTAGCTTACTTGCAGCAGCCAACTAGCTAGCTAGGCTAATTGAGTCTACATTCAAAACTAGCTAACCTGCAGCAGCCAACTAGCTAGCTAGGCTCATTGAGGCTACAGCAAAAACTAGATCACTTGCAGCAGCCAACTAGCTAGCTAGGCTAATTGAGGCAACATGCTGTGCTTTCTCCCCGACCCCATTCAGATAAAACCACAGCCTACCTGTTGGGTTCTCGTCGTAGTCTACTCCTTCTCATTTCACTAACTTATAAATCGATCATCGTTTAATTCTCTAATGCATCGCGTTCGTGAACTCTCACTCCACTTGGTACACATTGAGCCTCTTTGTCGTATAAACAAGCTATTTAGCGGACGCTTTTATCCAAAGCGACTTACAGTCATGTGTGCATACATTCTACGTATGGGTGGTCCCGGGGATCGAACCCACTACCCTGGCGTTACAAGCGCCATGCTCTACCAACTGAGCTACAGGGCGCAGGGCTCCCGAATCGGGGCAGTGGTCTAAGGCACTGCATCTCAGCGCTAGAGGCGTCACTACAGACACCCTGGTTCGCATCCAGGCTGTATCACAACCGGCCGTGATTGGGAGTCCCATTGGGCGGCACACAATCTGTCCAGCGTTGTCCGGGGTTGACTGCTGTAGGCTGTTATTGTAAATATTAATTTGTTCTTAGCTGACTTGCCTAGTTAAACAAATAAAAAAATACATAGTATTTTTAGTTGTCCACATATTCTTAGTCAGAACCATCCAGAGTAGTGATGCTAGGCAGGCAGGTGCGGGCAGCGATCAGTTGAAGAGCATGCATTTGGTTTTACTAGCGGTTGGAGGCCACAGAAGGAGTGTTGTATGGTGTTGAAGCTCGTCTGAAGGTTAGATAGCACAGTGTCCAAGGATTATTTTTTATATATATATATTTTTTTTGACATTTTTACCTTTATTTAACTCAGCAAGTCAGTTAAGAACAAATTCTTATTTTCAATGACGGCCTAAGAACAGTGGGATAACTGCCTGTTCAGGGGCAGAACGACAGATTTGTGCCTTGTTGGCGCGGGGGTTTGAACTTGCAACCTTCCGGTTACTAGTCCAACGCTCTAACCACTAGGCTACCCTGCCGCCAGATGTATACAGAATGGTGTCGTCTGCGTAGAGGTGGACCAGGGAATCACCAGCAGCAAGAGCGACATCATTGATATATACAGAGAAAAGTGTCAGTCCGAGAATTGAACCCTGTGGCACCCCCATAGAGACTGCCAGAGGCCCGGACAACAGACCCTTCGATTTGACACACTGAACTCTATCTGCGAAGTAGTTGGTGAACCAGGCGAGGCAGTCATTTGAGAACCCAAGGTGTTGAGTCTGCCGATAAGAATACGGTGATTGACAGAGACGAAAGCCTTGGCCAGGTCGATGAAGACGGCTGCACAGTACTGTCTTTTATCGATGGTGGTTATGATATCGTTTAGGACCTTGAGCGTGGCTGGGGTGGTGGGATTCGAAATGGTCACTTGGCTTTCGAAGACTTTAGAAAGGCAGTGCAGGTTGGATATAGGTCTGTAACAGTTTGGGTCTAGAGGCAGGGCAGGGCAGGATGGATATCGGTCTGTAACAGTTTGGGTCTAAAGGCAGGGCAGGATGGATATAGGTCTGTAACAGTTTGGGTCTAGAGGCAGGGCAGGATGGATATCGGTCTGTAACAGTTTGGATCTAGAGGCAGGGCAGGGCAGGATGGATATAGGTCTGTAACAGTTTGGGTCTAGAGGCAGGGCAGGGCAGGATGGATATAGGTCTGTAGCAGTTTGGGTCTAGAGGCAGGGCAGGATGGATATAGGTCTGTAGCAGTTTGGGTCTAGAGGCAGGGCAGGATGGATATGGGTCTGTAACAGTGTGGGTCTAGAGGCAGGGCAGGATGGATATAGGTCTGTAACAGTTTGGGTCTAGAGGCAGGGCAGGGCAGGATGGATATAGGTCTGTAACAGTTTGGGTCTAGAGGCAGGGCAGGGCAGGATGGATATAGGTCTGTAGCAGTTTGGGTCTAGAGGCAGGGCAGGGCAGGATGGATATAGGTCTGTAGCAGTTTGGGTCTAGAGGCAGGGCAGGATGGATATAGGTCTGTAGCAGTTTGGGTCTAGAGGCAGGGCAGGATGGATATGGGTCTGTAACAGTGTGGCTCTAGAGGCAGGGCAGGATGGATATAGGTCTGTAACAGTTTGGGTCTAGAGGCAGGGCAGGATGGATATAGGTCTAACAGTTTGGGTCTAGAGGCAGGGCAGGGCAGGATGGATATAGGTCTGTAACAGTTTGGGTCTAGAGGCAGGGCAGGGCAGGATGGATATGGTCTGTAGCAGTTTGGGTCTAGAGGCAGGGCAGGATGGATATGGGTCTGTAACAGTGTGGGTCTAGAGGCAGGGCAGGATGGATATGGGTCTGTAACAGTGTGGGTCTAGAGGCAGGGCAGGATGGATATAGGTCTGTAACAGTTTGGGTCTAGAGGCAGGGCAGGATGGATATAGGTCTAACAGTTTGGGTCTAGAGGCAGGGCAGGGCAGGATGGATATAGGTCTGTAGCAGTTTGGGTTTAGAGGCAGGGCAGGATGGATATAGGTCTGTAGCAGTTTGGGACTAGAGGCAGGATAGGATGGATATGGGTCTGTAACAGTTTGGGTCTAGAGGCATGGCAGGATGGATATAGGTCTGTAACAGTTTGGGTCTAGAGGCAGGGCAGGATGGATATAGGTCTTTAACAGTTTGGGTCTAGACGCAGGGCAGGATGGATATAGGTCTGTAACAGTTTGGGTCTAGAGGCAGGGCAGGATGGATATAGGTCTGTAGCAGTTTGGGTCTAGAGGCAGGGCAGGGCAGGATAGATATAGGTCTGTAACAGTTTGGGTCTAGAGGCAGGGCAGGATGGATATAGGTCTGTAACAGTTTGGGTCTAGAGGCAGGGCAGGGCAGGGCAGGATGGATATGGGTCTGTAACAGTTTGGGTCTAGAGTGTCTCCCCTTTGAAGAGGGGATGACCGCAGCCGCTTTCAATCTTTAGGAATCTCAGACGATACGAAAGAAAGTTTGAACAGACTAGTAATAGGGGTTGCAACAATGGCGACAGTTACTTTTAGGAAGAGAGGGTCCAGATTGTCTAGCCCAGCTGATTTGTAGGGATCCAGATTTTGCAGCTCTTTCAGAACATCAGCTGTCTGGATTTGGGTGAAGGAGAAACGGGCTTGGGCCAGTTGCTGTGGAGGGTGCAGAGCTGTTGACCGGGGTTGGGGTAACTAGGTGGAAAGCATGGCCAGCAGTAGAGAAATGCTTATTGAAATTCTTGATTATCGTGGATTTATCGGTGGTGACAGTGTTTCCTAGCCTCAGTGCAGTGGGCAGCTGTGAGGAGGTGCTCTTATTCTCCATGGACTTTACAGTGTCCCAAAACCTTTTAGAATTAGTGCTTGCAGGATTCAAATTTATGTTTGGAAAAGCTAGCCTTAGCTTTCCTAACTGACTGTGTATATTGGTTCCTGACGTCCCTGAAAAGTTGCATATCGCGGGGGCTATTTGATGCTAATGCAGTCCGCCACAGGGTGTTTTTGTGCTGGTCAAGGGCAGTCAAGTCTGGAGAGAACCAAGGGCTATATCTGTTCTTAGTTCTACATTTTTTGAATGTGGCTTATTTAAGATGGTGAGGAAAGCACTTTTAAAGAACAACCAGGCATCCTCTACTGACGGGATGAGGTCAAGGTTGATAGGAGAGGTGGAATAGAAAGACCTGCTCGCTGAAGTGTTTTAGGGAGCGTCTGACAGTGATTAGTGGAGGTCATTTGACCGCGGAACCATAACGGACGCAGGCAATGAGAAAGTGATCGCTGAGATCCTGGTTGAAGACAGCAGCGGTGTATTTAGAGGGCAAGTTGGTCAGGATGATATCTATGAGGGTGCCCATGTTAATGGATTTGGGGTTGTACCTGGTAGGTTCCTTGATAATTTGTGTGAGATTGAGGGCACCTATCTTAGATTGTAGGATGACAGGGGTGTTAAGCACGTCCCAATTTAGGTCACCGAGCAGTACGAACTCTGACGATAGATGGTGGGGGGGGGGGGGTCCGTTCACAAATGGTGTCCAGGGCACAGCTGGGAGCTGAGGGAGATCTATAACAAGCGGCAACAGTGAGGGACTTATTTCTGGAAAGGTGGATCTTCAGAATTAGAAGATCTAACTGTTTTGGTACAGACTTGGATAGCAAGACAGAACACTGCAGTAGACTGCAACTCCACCCCCTTTGGCAGACCTATCTTGATGGAAAATGTTGTAGTTGGGGATGGAAATTTCAGAATTGTTGGTGACCTTCCTAAGCCAGGATTCAGACACGTTTAGGACATCTGGGTTGGCGGAGTGTGCTAAAGCAGTCAATAAAACAAACTTAGGGAGGAGGCTTCTGATGTTAACATGCATGAACCCAAGGCTTAAACCCCACATGTGAGGTCTAATAGCAGCAGAACTACAGTAAACCAGAGGGGAGATCTCATGGCAGCAGAACTACAGTAAACCAGAGGAGATCTCATGGCAGCAGAACTACAGTATACCAGAGGGGAGATCTCATGGCAGCAGAACTACAGTAAACCAGAGGAGATCTCATGGCAGCAGAACTACAGTAAACCAGAGGGAGATCTCATGGCAGCAGAACTACAGTAAACCAGAGGGGAGATCTCATGGCAGCAGAACTACAGTAAACCAGAGGGGAGATCTCATGGCAGCAGAACTACAGTAAACCAGAGGGGAGATCTCATGGCAGCAGAACTACAGTAAACCAGAGGGGAGATCTCATGGCAGCAGAACTACAGTAAACCAGAGGGGAGATCTCATGGCAGCAGAACTACAGTAAACCAGAGGGAGATCTCATGGCAGCAGAACTACAGTAAACCAAAGGGGAGATCTCATGGCAGCAGAACTACAGTAAACCAAAGGGGAGATCTCATGGCAGCAGAACTACAGTAAACCAGAGGGGAGATCTCATGGCAGCAGAACTACAGTAAACCAGAGGGGAGATCTCATGGCAGCAGAACTACAGTAAACCAAAGGGGAGATCTCATGGCAGCAGAACTACAGTAAACCAAAGGGGAGACCTCATGGAAGCAGTGTGATGATGACGGATGGTTGTGGCTGATACTCTATTAGACACGCCCACTGACGGCCCCTTTTCTCCTCCCCCTCACCGCCATTTCACAGGGAGGGCTGAAGTACGCAATGAGCAAACTAATAGAGAAAGGGTGTGTGTGTGTGTGTGTGTGTGTGTGTGTGTGTGTGTGTGTGTGTGTGTGTGTGTGTGTGTGTGTGTGTGTGTGTGTGTGTGTGTGTGTGTGTGTGTGTGTGTGTGTGTGTGTGTGTGTGTGTGTGTGCGTGCGTGCACGTGTGTGTATTTGGGTCGCCAGTGTGGTGGTAGGAGAATTACGGTTCGTTGTAACTTGGTGATTGGCAAGGTGATTGGTTATGGTGTGACTTTAACCTCCTCCTGGACGCTAATGAAACCAGTTATGTCCTTGGAGAGTTACTGATGATTATTTCTCCACCCTCAATATCTTCTTCTCTCCTCCCTTCTCCCTCATCTCCTCTCCACGCTCCTCTTCTCTCCTCCCTTCTCCCTCATCTCCTTTCCACCCTCATCTCCTCTCTCCACGCTCCTCTCCTTTCCTCCCTTTTCCTCTCCTCCCTTCTCTCTCATCTCCTCTCCCACCCTCATCTCCTCTCTCCACACTCCTCTCCTTTCCTCCCTTCTCCTCTCCTCCCTCTCTCTCCTCTCCTCTCCACCCTCATCTCATCTCCTCTCCTCTCCTCTCCTTTCATCCCTTCTCTCTCATCTCCTCATCTCCTCTCCTCTCCTTTCCTCCCTTCTCCTTTCCTCCCTTCTCTCTCATCTCCTCATCTCCTCTCCTCTCCTTTCCTCCCTTCTCTCTCATCTCCTCTCCACCCTCATCTCCTCTCCTTTCCTCCCTTCTCTCTCATCTCCTCTCCACCCTCATCTCCTCTCTCCACACTCCTCTCCTTTCCTCCCTTCTCCTCTCCTCCCTTCTCTCTCCTCTCCTCTCCACCCTCATCTCCTCTCCTCTCCTTTCATCCCTTCTCCTTTCCTCCCTTCTCTCTCATCTCCTCTCCACCCTCATCTCCTCTCCTCTCATCTCCTCTCCACCCTCATCTCCTCTCCTCTCCTTTCCTCTCTTCTCCTTTCCTCCCTTCTCTCTCATCTCCTCTCCTCTCCACCCTCCTCTCCTTTCCTCCCTTCTCTCCCTCTCCTCCCTCCTCATCTCCTCTACTCCTCTCCTCCTCCCTCTTCATCTCCTCCCCCTCCCCCCCTCTCCTCCCTCCTCATCTTCTCTCCTCCCTCCTCCCTCCTCCCCCACATCTCCTCACCTTCCTCCTCCCTCCTCTCCTCCCTCCTCTCCTCCCCCTCCTCCCTCCTCATCTCCTCATTTCCTCTCCTCTCTCCTCCCTCCTCATCTCCTTTCCTCCCCACATCTCCTCCCCTCCCCCTCCCTCCTCATCTCCTCCCCTCTCCTTTCCTCCCTTCTCCTTTCCTCCCTTCTCTCTCATCTCCTCTCCACCCTCATCTCCTCTCCTTTCCTCCCTTCTCTCTCATCTCCTCTCCACCCTCATCTCCTCTCCTTTCCTCCCTTCTCTCTCATCTCCTCTCCCACCCTCATCTCCTCTCCCACCTCCTCTCCTTTCCTCCCTTCTCCTTTCCTCCCTTCTCTCTCATCTCCTCTCCACCCTCATCTCCTCTCCTCTCCTTTCCTCTCTTCTCCTTTCCTCCCTTCTCTCTCCTCTCCTCTCCACCCTCCTCTCCTTTCCTCCCTTCTCTCCCCCTCCTTCCTCCTCATCTCCTCTCGTCCCTCCTCATCTCCTCTACTCCTCTCCTCCTCCCTCTTCATCTCCTCCCCCTCTCCTCCCCCCTCCCCTCTCCTCCCTCCTCATCTTCTCTCCTCCCTCCTCCCTCCTCCCCCCACATCTCCTCACCTCCCTCCTACCCACTCAACTCCTCTCCTCCCTCCTCCTCTCCTCCACCCACATCTCCTCTCCTTCCTCCTCCCTCCTCCCTCCTCTCCTCCCTCCTCTCCTCCCTCCTCCCTCCTCATCTCCTCATTTCCTCTCCTCTCTCCCTCCCCTCCTCATCTCCTTTCCTCCCCCACATCTCCTCCCCTCCCTCCTCCCTCCTCTCCTCCCTCCTCCGTCCTCATCTCCTCATTTCCTCTCCTCTCTCCTCCCTCCTCATCTCCTTTCCTCCCCCCACATCTCCTCTCCTCTCCTCATCTCCTCTCCTCCCCCACATCTCCTCATCTCCTCTCCTCCCTCCTCCCTCCTCATCTCCTCTCCTCCCTCCTCATCTCCTCTCCTCCCTCCTCTCCCCTTTTCTCCTGTCCTCCATTAAGAGTATATCTCTCCGCCAGATGCCCAATACAGGAAGTGGCTCTGAGACACATACACAGCAGCTACCAGACATGTTAGTGAACTAGGAGGTTTGTTTTCAACCAGAGGTGAGAGATCTACATCACTCTATCAAACTGAGGGGAAAATGACGACCACAACAGAAAGGACAGAAAGGCCTGACTGGGAGAAATAGGAAATACATCTCCATGAGAATGTTTTGGGAACCCGAAGACAGTGTACCATCTGTCCGTGGTGGGGTGTGAGTGTGTGTGTGTCTCTTGTTCATCTGTCCGTGGTGGGGTGTGAGTGTGTGTGTGTGTCTCTTGTTCATCTGTCCGTGGTGGGGTGTGAGTGTGTGTGTGTGTCTTGTTCATCTGTCCTCGTGGGATGTGTGTGTGTCTTGTTCATCTGCCCTCGGTGGGATGTGTGTGTGTGTGTGTGTGTGTGTGTGTGTGTGTGTGTGTGTGTGTGTGTGTGTGTGTGTGTGTGTGTGTGTGTGTGTGTGTGTGTGTGTGTGTGTGTGTGTGTGTGTGTGTGTGTGTGTGTGTTCTGTTCACCTGCCCTCGGTGGGGTGTGTGTGTGTGTGTGTGTGTGTGTGTGTGTGTGTGTGTGTGTGTGTGTGTGTGTGTGTGTGTGTGTGTGTGTGTGTGTGTGTGTGTGTGTGTGTGTGTGTGTGTGTGTGTGTGTGTTCTGATCATCAGCCCCTGGTGGGGTGTGTGTGACACTGGGCCCTGCTGAGAGGAACTATTGTTATTAAGGCAATAAATAGGCCATGGTGGCGAAGTAATTACAATATAGCAATTAAACACTGGAATGGTAGATGTGCAGAAGATGAATGTGCAAGTAGAGATACTGGGGTGCAAAGGAGCAAGATAAATAAATAAATACAGTATGGGGATGAGGTAGTTGGATGGGCTGTTTACAGATGGGCTATGTACAGGTGCAGGGATCTGTGAGCTGCTCTGACAGCTGGTGCTTAAAGCTCGTGAGGGGGTTAAGAGTCTTCAGCTTCAGAGATTTTAGCAGTAGTGACACCTCTTGCACTGAGATGCAGTGCCTTGGACCAATGGGCCACTTAGGCGCCATCATATAGGTAGAGGGGCGACGAGCTCTCCAGGAAACCAGGCATTTTAAAACCCCACAGCTGAATTTACAGTGAATTATAATGATGATTAGTGCATTAGCTACAGTACACATATAATGGTGACTATTTTCCACTCTGAACCTAGCATGGGAATATGGTCATGATAAATATTCCACCTTTATTTCAGTACAGATTATCAGATTATCAATCTATTCCAGTCCAGCAAATATCTCAAATGTCTTTGACTTCATTTCTGGGGTATTTTTGTGTTCATGTGATATTGGCACTGCCCCCCAAAACCTCAACTCTTAGCAGCCTGCCGTGTCGGTCTGAGGTGGACAGAGAGAGAGAGAGGCAGAAAATATTTTTCCATTGTGAGAAACGCCCACGTAATATCATTTTTTTTTAAAGGAGGCACTGCATGCACCTCCTGGAAGTGACATTTATAGTCCCTCCCCCTCACCTCCTGGAAGTGACATTTATAGTCCCTCCCCTCACCTCCTGGAAGTGACATTTATAGTCCCTCCCCTCACCTCCTGGAACTGACATTTATAGTCCCTCCCCTCACCTCCTGGAAGTAACATTTATAGTCCCTCCCCCTCACCTCCTGGAACTGACATTTATAGTCCCTCCCCCTCACCTCCTGGAAGTGACATTTATAGTCCCTCCCCTCACCTCCTGGAACTGACATTTATAGTCCCTCCCCTCACCTCCTGGAACTGACATTTATAGTCCCTCCCCTCACCTCCTGGAAGTAACATTTATAGTCCCTCCCCCTCACCTCCTGGAACTGACATTTATAGTCCCTCCCCCTCACCTCCTGGAAGAGACATTTATAGTCCCTCCCCTCACCTCCTGGAAGTGACATTTATAGTCCCTCCCCCTCACCTCCTGGAAGTGACATTTATAGTCCCTCCCCTCACCTCCTGGAAGTGACATTTATAGTCCCTCCCCCTCACCTCCTGGAAGTGACATTTATAGTCCCTCCCCTCACCTCCTGGAAGTAACATTTATAGTCCCTCCCCTCACCTCCTGGAACTGACATTTATAGTCCCTCCCCTCACCTCCTGGAAGAGACATTTATAGTCCCTCCCCCTCACCTCCTGGAAGTGACATTTATAGTCCCTCCCCCTCACCTCCTGGAAGTGACATTTATAGTCCCTCCCCTCACCTCCTGGAAGTGACATTTATAGTCCCTCCCCTCACCTCCTGGAAGTGACATTTATAGTCCCTCCCCCTCACCTCCTGGAAGTGACATTTATAGTCCCTCCCCTCACCTCCTGGAAGTGACATTTATAGTCCCTCCCCCTCACCTCCTGGAAGAGACATTTATAGCCCCTCCCCCTCACCTCCTGGAAGTGACATTTATAGTCCCTCCCCTTCACCTCCTGGAAGAGACATTTATAGTCCCTCCATCCTTCCCCCTCACCTCCTGTAAGAGACATTTATAGTCCCTCCATCCCTCCCCTCACCTCCTGTAAGAGACATTTATAGTCCCTCCATCCCTCCCCCCACCTCCTGGAAGAGACATTTATACTCCCTCCCCCTCACCTCCTGTAAGAGACGTTTATAGTCCCTCCCCTCACCTCCTGTAAGAGGCATTTATAGTCCCTCCCCCTCACCTCCTGTAAGGCATTTATAGTTCCTCCCCTCACCTCCTGTAAGAGACATTTATAGTCCCTCCATCCCTCCCTCTCACCTCCTGTAAGAGACATTTATAGTCCCTCCCCTCACCTCCTGAAAGAGACATTTATAGTCCCTCCCCCACACCTCCTGGAAGAGACATTTATAGTCCCTCCATCCCTCCCCCTCACCTCCTGGAAGAGACATTTATAGTCCCTCCCCTCACCTCCTGGAAGAGACATTTATAGTCCCTCCCCTCACCTCCTGGAAGAGACATTTATAGTCCCTCCCCTCACCTCCTGGAAGTGACATTTATAGTTCCTCCCCCTCACCTCCTGGAAGTGACATTTATACTCCCTCCCCTCACCTCCTGGAAGTGACATTTATAGTCCCTCCCCTCACCTCCTGGAAGAGACATTTATAGTCCCTCCATCCTTCCCCCTCACCTCCTGTAAGAGACATTTATAGTCCCTCCATCCCTCCCCCTCACCTCCTGTAAGAGACATTTATAGTCCCTCCATCCCTCCCCCTCACCTCCTGGAAGAGACATTTATAGTCCCTCCCCCTCACCTCCTGGAAGAGACATTTATAGTCCCTCCCCCTCACCTCCTGGAAGTGACATTTATAGTCCCTCCCCTCACCTCCTGGAAGTGACATTTATAGTCCCTCCCCTCACCTCCTGGAAGTGACATTTATAGTCCCTCCCCCTCACCTCCTGGAAGTGACATTTATAGTCCCTCCCCTCACCTCCTGGAAGTAACATTTATAGTCCCTCCCCTCACCTCCTGGAACTGACATTTATAGTCCCTCCCCCTCACCTCCTGGAAGAGACATTTATAGTCCCTCCCCTCACCTCCTGGAAGTGACATTTATAGTCCCTCCCCCTCACCTCCTGGAAGTGACATTTATAGTCCCTCCCCCCTCACCTCCTGGAAGTGACATTTATAGTCCCTCCCCCTCACCTCCTGGAAGTGACATTTATAGTCCCTCCCCCTCACCTCCTGGAAGTGACATTTATAGTCCCTCCCCCTCACCTCCTGGAAGAGACATTTATAGTCCCTCCATCCTTCCCCCTCACCTCCTGTAAGAGACATTTATAGTCCCTCCATCCCTCCCCCTCACCTCCTGTAAGAGACATTTATAGTCCCTCCATCCCTCCCCCTCACCTCCTGGAAGAGACATTTATAGTCCCTCCCCTCACCTCCTGGAAGAGACATTTATAGTCCCTCCCCTCACCTCCTGGAAGTGACATTTATAGTCCCTCCCCCTCACCTCCTGGAAGTGACATTTATAGTCCCTCCCCTCACCTCCTGGAAGTGACATTTATAGTCCCTCCCCTCACCTCCTGGAAGTGACATTTATAGTCCCTCCCCTCACCTCCTGGAAGTAACATTTATAGTCCCTCCCCCTCACCTCCTGGAACTGACATTTATAGTCCCTCCCCCTCACCTCCTGGAAGAGACATTTATAGTCCCTCCCCTCACCTCCTGGAAGTGACATTTATAGTCCCTCCCCCTCACCTCCTGGAAGTGACATTTATAGTCCCTCCCCCTCACCTCCTGGAAGTGACATTTATAGTCCCTCCCCTCACCTCCTGGAAGTGACATTTATAGTCCCTCCCCCTCACCTCCTGGAAGTGACATTTATAGTCCCTCCCCCTCACCTCCTGGAAGTGACATTTATAGTCCCTCCCCTCACCTCCTGGAAGAGACATTTATAGCCCCTCCCCTCACCTCCTGGAAGTGACATTTATAGTCCCTCCCCTTCACCTCCTGGAAGAGACATTTATAGTCCCTCCATCCTTCCCCCTCACCTCCTGTAAGAGACATTTATAGTCCCTCCATCCCTCCCCCTCACCTCCTGTAAGAGACATTTATAGTCCCTCCATCCCTCCCCCCACCTCCTGGAAGAGACATTTATACTCCCTCCCCCTCACCTCCTGTAAGAGACGTTTATAGTCCCTCCCCCTCACCTCCTGTAAGAGGCATTTATAGTCCCTCCCCCTCACCTCCTGTAAGGCATTTATAGTTCCTCCCCCTCACCTCCTGTAAGAGACATTTATAGTCCCTCCATCCCTCCCTCTCACCTCCTGTAAGAGACATTTATAGTCCCTCCCCTCACCTCCTGAAAGAGACATTTATAGTCCCTCCCCCCACACCTCCTGGAAGAGACATTTATAGTCCCTCCATCCCTCCCCCTCACCTCCTGGAAGAGACATTTATAGTCCCTCCCCCTCACCTCCTGGAAGAGACATTTATAGTCCCTCCCCTCACCTCCTGGAAGAGACATTTATAGTCCCTCCCCTCACCTCCTGGAAGTGACATTTATAGTTCCTCCCCCTCACCTCCTGGAAGTGACATTTATACTCCCTCCCCCTCACCTCCTGGAAGTGACATTTATAGTCCCTCCCCTCACCTCCTGGAAGAGACATTTATAGTCCCTCCATCCTTCCCCCTCACCTCCTGTAAGAGACATTTATAGTCCCTCCATCCCTCCCCCTCACCTCCTGTAAGAGACATTTATAGTCCCTCCATCCCTCCCCCTCACCTCCTGGAAGAGACATTTATAGTCCCTCCCCTCACCTCCTGGAAGAGACATTTATAGTCCCTCCCCTCACCTCCTGGAAGAGAAATTTATTGTCCCTCCCCTCACCTCCTGGAAGAGACATTTATAGTCCCTCCATCCTTCCCCCTCACCTCCTGGAAGAGAAATTTATAGTCCCTCCCCCTCACCTCCTGGAAGAGACATTTATAATCCCTCCATCCTTCCCCTCACCTCCTGGAAGAGACATTTATAATCCCTCCATCCTTCCCCCTCACCTCCTGGAAGAGACATTTATACTCCTCCCCTCACCTCCTGGAAGAGACATTTATAGTCCCTCCCCCTCACCTCCTGGAAGAGACATTTATAGTCCCTCCCCCTCACCTGGAAGAGACATTTATAGTCCCTCCCCCTCACCTCCTGGAAGAGACATTTATAGGCCCTCCATCCTTCCCCCTCACCTCCTGGAAGAGAAATTTATAGTCCCTCCCCCTCACCTCCTGGAAGAGACATTTATAGTCCCTCCATCCTTCCCCCTCACCTCCTGGAAGAGACATTTATACTCCCTCCCCCTCACCTCCTGGAAGAGACATTTATAATCCCTCCATCCTTCCCCTCACCTCCTGGAAGAGACATTTATACTCCCTCCCTCTCACCTCCTGTAAGAGACATTTATAGTCCCTCCCCCCTCACCTCCTGTAAGAGACATTTATAGTCCCTCCCCCACACCTCCTGGAAGAGACATTTATAGTCCCTCCATCCCTCCCCCTCACCTCCTGGAAGAGACATTTATAGTCCCTCCCCTCACCTCCTGGAAGAGACATTTATAGTCCCTCCCCTCACCTCCTGTAAGAGGCATTTATAGTCCCTCCCCTCACCTCCTGTAAGGCATTTATAGTTCCTCCCCCTCACCTCCTGTAAGAGACATTTATAGTCCCTCCATCCCTCCCTCTCACCTCCTGTAAGAGACATTTATAGTCCCTCCCCCTCACCTCCTGTAAGAGACATTTATAGTCCCTCCCCCACACCTCCTGGAAGAGACATTTATAGTCCCTCCATCCCTCCCCCTCACCTCCTGGAAGAGACATTTATAGTCCCTCCCCTCACCTCCTGGAAGAGACATTTATAGTCTCTCCCCTCACCTCCTGGAAGAGACATTTATAGTCCCTCCCCCTCACCTCCTGGAAGTGACATTTATAGTTCCTCCCCCTCACCTCCTGGAAGTGACATTTATACTCCCTCCCCCTCACCTCCTGGAAGAGACATTTATAGTCCCTCCCCCTCACCTCCTGGAAGAGACATTTATAGTCCCTCCATCCTTCCCCCTCACCTCCTGTAAGAGACATTTATAGTCCCTCCATCCCTCCCCCTCACCTCCTGTAAGAGACATTTATAGTCCCTCCATCCCTCCCCCTCACCTCCTGGAAGAGACATTTATAGTCCCTCCCCTCACCTCCTGGAAGAGACATTTATAGTCCCTCCCCTCACCTCCTGGAAGAGAAATTTATTGTCCCTCCCCTCACCTCCTGGAAGAGACATTTATAGTCCCTCCATCCTTCCCCCTCACCTCCTGGAAGAGACATTTATAGTCCCTCCCCTCACCTCCTGGAAGAGACATTTATAATCCCTCCATCCTTCCCCCTCACCTCCTGGAAGAGACATTTATAATCCCTCCATCCTTCCCCCTCACCTCCTGGAAGAGACATTTATAGTCCCTCCCCTCACCTCCTGGAAGAGACATTTATAGTCCCTCCCCTCACCTCCTGGAAGAGACATTTATAGTCCCTCCCCTCACCTGGAAGAGACATTTATAGTCCCTCCCCTCACCTCCTGGAAGAGACATTTATAGTCCATCCTTCCCCCTCACCTCCTGGAAGATAAATTTATAGTCCCTCCCCCTCACCTCCTGGAAGAGACATTTATAGTCCCTCCATCCTTCCCCCTCACCTCCTGGAAGAGACATTTATACTCCCTCCCCTCACCTCCTGGAAGAGACATTTATAATCCCTCCATCCTTCCCCCTCACCTCCTGGAAGAGACATTTATACTCCCTCCCTCTCACCTCCTGTAAGAGACATTTATAGTCCCTCCCCTCACCTCCTGTAAGAGACATTTATAGTCCCTCCCCCACACCTCCTGGAAGAGACATTTATAGTCCCTCCATCCCTCCCCTCACCTCCTGGAAGAGACATTTATAGTCCCTCCCCTCACCTCCTGGAAGAGACATTTATAGTCCTCACTCTCACCTCCTGGAAGAGAAATTTATTGCCCCTCCCCCTCACCTCCTGGAAGAGACATTTATAGTCCCTCCATCCTTCCCCCTCACCTCCTGGAAGAGAAATTTATAGTCCCTCCCCTCACCTCCTGGAAGAGACATTTATAATCCCTCCATCCTTCCCCTCACCTCCTGGAAGAGACATTTATAATCCCTCCATCCTTCCCCCTCACCTCCTGGAAGAGACATTTATAGTCCCTCCCCTCACCTGGAAGAGACATTTATAGTCCCTCCCCTCACCTCCTGGAAGAGACATTTATAGTCCCTCCATCCTTCCCCCTCACCTCCTGGAAGAGAAATTTATAGTCCCTCCCCCTCACCTCCTGGAAGAGACATTTATAATCCCTCCATCCTTCCCCCTCACCTCCTGGAAGAGACATTTATAATCCCTCCATCCTTCCCCTCACCTCCTGGAAGAGACATTTATACTCCCTCCCCTCACCTCCTGGAAGAGACATTTATAATCCCTCCATCCTTCCCCCTCACCTCCTGGAAGAGACATTTATAGTCCCTCCCTCTCACCTCCTGTAAGAGACATTTATAGTCCCTCCCCTCACCTCCTGTAAGAGACATTTATAGTCCCTCCACCACACCTCCTGGAAGAGACATTTATAGTCCCTCCATCCCTCCCCTCACCTCCTGGAAGAGACATTTATACTCCCTCCCCTCACCTCCTGGAAGAGACATTTATAGTCCCTCCCCTCACCTCCTGGAAGAGAAATTTATTGTCCCTCCCCTCACCTCCTGGAAGAGACATTTATAGTCCCTCCATCCTTCCCCCTCACCTCCTGGAAGAGAAATTTATAGTCCCTCCCCTCACCTCCTGGAAGAGACATTTATAATCCCTCCATCCTTCCCCCTCACCTCCTGGAAGAGACATTTATAATCCCTCCATCCTTCCCCTCACCTCCTGGAAGAGACATTTATACTCCCTCCCCTCACCTCCTGGAAGAGACATTTATAATCCCTCCATCCTTCCCCTCACCTCCTGGAAGAGACATTTATAGTCCCTCCATCCTTCCCCCTCACCTCCTGGAATAGACATTTATAGTCCCTCCATCCCTCCCCTCACCTCCTGTAAGAGACATGTATAGTCCCTCCATCCCTCCCTCTCACCTCCTGTAAGATACATTTATAGTCCCTCCCCTCACCTCCTGTAAGAGACATTTATAGTCCCTCCCCACACCTCCTGGAAGAGACATTTATAGTCCCTCCATCCCTCCCCCTCACCTCCTGGAAGAGACATTTATAGTCCCTCCCCTCACCTCCTGGAAGAGACATTTATAGTCCCTCCCCTCACCTGGAAGAGACATTTATAGTCCCTCCCCCTCACCTCCTGGAAGAGACATTTATAGTCCCTCCATCCTTCCCCCTCACCTCCTGGAAGAGAAATTTATAGTCCCTCCCCTCACCTCCTGGAAGAGACATTTATAATCCCTCCATCCTTCCCCTCACCTCCTGGAAGAGACATTTATAATCCCTCCATCCTTCCCCCTCACCTCCTGGAAGATACATTTATAAGAGACTCCCTCCCCCTCACCTCCTGGAAGAGACATTTATAATCCCTCCATCCTTCCCCTCACCTCCTGGAAGAGACATTTATAGTCCCTCCATCCTTCCACCTCACCTCCTGGAATAGACATTTATAGTCCCTCCATCCTTCCCTTTCTCCCACACTGTAACTTGAAGCTGTCACAAACGATCTTCCTCACAGACCTTTGGAAATGTCAGGCTCTGTCAAGCAGGTTGAAAGCTTCCTCAAACCAGGGCCCTCAAACTTTGGAGAGAGAGAGAGAGAGAGAGAGAGAGAGAGAGAGAGAGAGAGAGAGAGAGAGAGAGAGAGAGAGAGAGAGAGAGAGAGAGAGAGAGAGAGAGAGAGAGAGAGAGAGAGAGAGAGAGAGAGAGAGAGATTTTTTATTTGACCTTTATTTAACTAGACACGAGATCAGACCACTTGACTCTGACAAGTAGTTGAATATTGGGAATCTTGCTGATGTGGTCATGTTTAGTGTTGAATATGGTCTTTCTACCAGACAGGTTTAGATGTATTCTCTGACAATACTTCTCCACTTGCAAACATGTTGTATGGTATCAATGTATATAGTCAGATCAAAATGGCTGCCTTGCTTTTAAGTTGACACTGTACAAACTCTGCAGAGACAGGAAGAGACAGTACTGTGAGTATAGCTGATGGTAGAGAGAGACAGGAAGAGACAGGAAGAGACAGGAAGAGACAACAAGAGACAGTACTGTGAGTATAGCTGATGGCAGAGAGAGACAGTGCAGACCAACAGGTGCATATCTAGAGCGGCCCGTCAGAAAGTCCAGGACCCAGTTGCACAGGGCGTGGTTGAGACCCAGGGTCTCGAGGTTAATTACGAGTTTGGAGGGTACTATGGTGTTAAATGCTGAGCTGTAGTCGATGAACATTCTTACGTAGGTATTTCTCTTGTCCAGATGGGATAGGGCAGTTTGCAGTGTGATGGCGATTGTGTGGTCTGTGGACCTATTGGGGCGGTAAGCAAATTGGAGTGGGTCTAGGGTGACAGGTAGGGTGGAGGTGATATGATCCTTGACTAGTCTCTCGAAGCACTTCATGATGACGGAAGTGAGAGCTACGGGGATAGTCATTTAGTTCCGGTACCTTTACGTCGATGTACTCAACTGGGCTGGTTTTATTTTTGTAATCCGTGATTGACTGTAGACCCAGTGTTTGAGCCGTTGAATTGAGATTCCACTTTGTCTCTGTACTGACACTTAGCTTGTTTAATAGCCTTGTGGAGTGAATAGCTACACTGTTTGTATTCGGTCATGTTTCCGGTCACCTTGCCCTGATTAAAAGCAGTGGTTCGCGCTTTCACTTTTGTGCGAATTCTGCCATCAATCCACGGTTTCTGGTTAGGGAATGTTTTAATAGTTGCTGTGGGTAACGACATCACTGATGCACTTGCTAATAAACTCGCTCACCGAATCAGCGTATACGTCAATGTTATTGTCAGAGGCTACCCAGAACATATCCCAGTACACGTGATCGAAGCGTGAATCCGATTGGTTAGACCAGCGTTGTATATACCTGAGCATGGGCGTTTCCTGTTTTAGTTTCTGTCTATAGTCTGGGAGCGACAAAATGGAGTCATGGTCATATTTTACGAAGGGAGGGTGGGGGAGGGGAGGGCTTTGTAGCATCGCGGATGTTAGAGTGGCAATGGTCCAGAATGCTACCAGCATGTGTCGCGCATTAGCCTTGTTCTCAGATTAGTTTTGTTAAAATCCCCAGCTACAATACATGCAGCCTCGGGATATATGGTTTCCAGTTTACATAGAGTTTACTCATGCCCTAATTTCATCCACCTTGTTGTCTAGAGATTGGACATTGGCAAGTAATATGCTTGGAAGCGGTGGATGGTGTGCTCGCCTTCTGAGTCTGACCAGTAGGCCACTCCGTCTGCTTCTCCTGCGGCGACCGCGTTGTTTTGGGTCGGCCTCTGGGATTAGATCCCATGTCCAGGGTGACCCTGTTGTTTTGGGTCGGTTTCTGGGATTAGATCCCATGTCCAGGGTGACCGTGTTGTTTTGGGTCGGCCTCTGGGATTAGATCCCATGTCCAGGGTGACCGTGTTGTTTTGGGTCGGCCTCTGGGATTAGATCCCATGTCCAGGGTGACCGTGTTGTTTTGGGTCGGCCTCTGGGATTAGATCCCATGTCCAGGGTGACCGTGTTGTTTTGGGTCGGCCTCTGGGATTAGATCCCATGTCCAGGGTGACCGTGTTGATTTGGGTCGGCCTCTGGGATCAGATCCCATGTCCAGGGTGACCCTGTTGTTTTGGGTCGGTTTCTGGGATTAGATCCCATGTCCAGGGTGACCGTGTTGTTTTGGGTCGGCCTCTGGGATTAGATCCCATGTCCAGGGTGACCGACTCTCTCTTGACAAACGAAGAACGACGTTACAGTCATCATACTGGAGCTGTGTGTGTGCTGGGCTCTGCCTACTCTTGTAGCAGCTGCCTACCACGCAGTGGGTTTAATGCCCTTCAGAGGGTCTCTGGGTCGGTGTGTGTGTGTTTCCAGGCTGTGTGCTGGCTGGCTGTTGTGAAATGTGATCAGTCAGCTCCATTAGAGCCAGGATTGGGTGATGTTGGAGAGAAGAATGCAGAGTTTTTAGCCCATCTCCAGCCCTTCCTCAGCCCATTCCCAGTCCATCCCCAGCCCATCCTCAGCCCAGCCCATCCTCAGCCCAGCCCATCCAGCCCAGCCCATCGCCAGCCCAGCCCATCCCCAGCCCATCCCCAGCCCATCCTCAGCCCATCCCATCCCCAGCCCATCCTCAGCCCAGCCCATCCCTAGCCCATCCCCAGCCCAGCCCATCCCCAGCCCATCCCATCTCCAGCCCATCCCCATCCCATCCCATCTCCAACCCATCCCCAGCCCATCCCCATCCCATCTCCAGCCAATCCTCAGCCCATTCCATCCCCAGCCCATCCCCAGCCCATTCTCAGCCCAGCCCATCCCTAGCCCATCCCCATCCCAGCCCATCCCCAGCCCAGCCCATCCCATCCCTAGCCCTAGCCCATCCCCAGCCCAGCCCATCTCCAGCTCACCCCCAGCCCAGCCCATCCCCAGCCCATCCTCAGCCCAGCCCATCCCTAGCCCATCCCCAGCCCATTCCCAGCCCATCCCCAGCCCAGCCCAGCCCAGCCCAGCCCAGCCCATCCCCATCCCCAGCCCATCCTCAGCCCATCCCCAGCCCAGCCCAGCCCAGCCCAGCCCATCCCATCCCATCCCATCCCCATCCGATCCCCAGCCCATCCACAGCCCATCCTCAGCCCATCCCCAGCCCATCCCCATCCCAGCCCATCCACATTCCTAGCCCATCCCCAGCCCATCCCCAGCCCAGCCCATCCCCATCCCCAGCCCATCCCCAGCCCATCCACATTCCTAGCCCATCCCCATCCCCAGCCCATCCCCAGCCCACCCCCAGCCCAGCCCATCCCCATCCCCAGCCCATCCCCAGCCCATCTCCATCCCCAGCCCATCCCCAGCCCATCCACAGCCCAGCCCATCCCCAGCCCATTCCCAGCCCATCCCCATCCCCAGCCCATCCCCAGCCCATTCCCATCCCCAGCCCATCCCCAGCCCATCCTCAGCCCAGCCAATCCCCATCCCCAGCCCATCCCCAGCCCAGCCAATCCCCATCCCCAGCCCAGCCCATTCCCAGCCCATTCCCAGCCCATCCCTAGCCCAGCCAATCCCCATCCCCAGCCCAGCCCATTCCCAGCCCATCCCCAGCCCAGCCCATCCCCATCCCCAGCCCATCCTCAGCCCATCCCCAGCCCAGCCCAATCCCAGCCCATCCCATCCCATCCCATCCCATCCCCATCCGATCCCCAGCCCATCCACAGCCCATCCTCATCCCCAGCCCAGCCCCATCCCAGCCCATCCACATTCCTAGCCCATCCCCAGCCCATCCCCAGCCCAGCCCATCCCCATCCCCAGCCCATCCCCAGCCCATCCACATTCCTAGCCCATCCCCATCCCCAGCCCATCCCCAGCCCACCCCAGCCCAGCCCATCCCCATCCCCAGCCCATCCCCAGCCCATCTCCATCCCCAGCCCATCCCCAGCCATCCATCCAGCCCATCCCCAGCCCATTCCCAGCCCATCCCCATCCCCAGCCCATCCCCAGCCCATTCCCATCCCCAGCCCATCCCCAGCCCATCCTCAGCCCAGCCCCCCATCCCCAGCCCATCCCCAGCCCATCCCCAGCCCAGCCCATTCCCAGCCCATCCCCAGCCCATCCCTCCCAGCCCATCCCCAGCCCAGCCCATTCCCAGCCCATCCCCATCCCCAGCCCATCCCCACCCCCAGCCCATCCCCAGCCCAGCCAATCCCCATCCCCAGCCCAGCCCATCCCCATCCCCAGCCCAGCCAATCCCCATCCCCAGCCCAGCCCATTCCCAGCCCATCCCCAGCCCAGCCCATTCCCAGCCCATCCCCAGCCCAGCCCATTCCCAGCCCATCCCCAGCCCATCCCCAGCCCATCCCATCCCCAGCCCATCCCCAGCCCAGCCCATTCCCAGCCCATCCCCAGCCCAGCCCATTCCCAGCCCATCCCCAGCCCATCCCCAGCCCATCCCATCCCCAGCCCATCCCCAGCCCAGCCCATTCCCAGCCCATCCCCAGCCCAGCCCATCCCCAGCCCATTCCCAGCCCATCCCCAGCCCATCCCCAGCCCATCCCCATCCCCAGCCCATCCCCAGCCCAGCCCATTCCCAGCCCATCCCCAGCCCAGCCCATTCCCAGCCCATCCCCAGCCCATCCCCAGCCCATCCCCAGCCCAGCCCATTCCCAGCCCATCCCCAGCCCAGCCCATTCCCAGCCCATCCCCAGCCCATCCCCAGCCCATCCCATCCCCAGCCCATCCCCAGCCCAGCCCATTCCCAGCCCATCCCCAGCCCAGCTCATCCCCAGCCCATTCCCAGCCCATTCCCAGCCCATCCCCAGCCCAGCCCATCCCCAGCCCATCCCCAGCCCATCCCCATCCCCAGCCCATTCCCAGCCCATTCCCAGCCCATCCCCAGCCCAGCCCATCCCCAGCCCATCCCCAGCCCATCCCCATCCCCAGCCCATTCCCAGCCCATTCCCAGCCCAGCCAATCCCCATCCCCAGCCCATCCCCAGCCAATCCCCATCCCCAGCCCAGCCCATCCCCATCCCCAGCCCATCCCCAGCCCATTCCCAGCCCATTCCCAGCCCAGCCAATCCCCATCCCCAGCCCATCCCCAGCCAATCCCCATCCCCAGCCCAGCCCATCCCCATCCCCAGCCCATCCCCAGCCCATCCCCAGCCAGCCCATCCCCAGCCCATCCCCAGCCCAGCCCATCCCCAGCCCATTCCCAGCCCATTCCCAGCCCATCCCCAGCCCATCCCCAGCCCATCCCCAGCCCAGCCCATTCCCAGCCCATTCCCAGCCCATTCCCAGCCCATCCCCAGCCCATCCCCAGCCCATCCCCAGCCCATTCCCAGCCCATTCCCAGCCCAGCCAATCCCCATCCCCAGCCCAGCCCATCCCCAGCCCAGCCCATCCCCAGCCCAGCCAATCCCCATCCCCAGCCCATCCCCAGCCCATCCCCAGCCCATCCCCAGCCCAGCCCATTCCCAGCCCATCCCCAGCCCAGCCCATCCCCAGCCCATTCCCAGCCCATCCCCAGCCCATCCCCAGCCCATCCCCATCCCCAGCCCATCCCCAGCCCAGCCCATTCCCAGCCCATCCCCAGCCCAGCCCATTCCCAGCCCATCCCCAGCCCATCCCCAGCCCATCCCCAGCCCATCCCATTCCCAGCCCATCCCCAGCCCATCCCATTCCCAGCCCATCCCCAGCCCATCCCCAGCCCATCCCCATCCCATCCCATCCCCAGCCCAGCCCATTCCCAGCCCATCCCCAGCCCAGCCATCCCCAGCCCATTCCCAGCCCATTCCCAGCCCATCCCCAGCCCAGCCCATCCCCAGCCCATCCCCAGCCCATCCCCATCCCCAGCCCATTCCCAGCCCATTCCCAGCCCATCCCCAGCCCAGCCCATCCCCAGCCCATCCCCAGCCCATCCCCATCCCCAGCCCATTCCCAGCCCATTCCCAGCCCAGCCAATCCCCATCCCCAGCCTATCGCCAGCCAATCCCCATCCCCAGCCCAGCCCATCCCCATCCCCAGCCCATCCCCAGCCCATTCCCAGCCCATTCCCAGCCCAGCCAATCCCCATCCCCAGCCCATCCCCAGCCAATCCCCATCCCCAGCCCAGCCCATCCCCATCCCCAGCCCATCCCCAGCCCATCCCCAGCCCAGCCCATCCCCAGCCCATCCCCAGCCCAGCCCATCCCCAGCCCATTCCCAGCCCATTCCCAGCCCATCCCCAGCCCATCCCCAGCCCATCCCCAGCCCAGCCCATTCCCAGCCCATTCCCAGCCCATTCCCAGCCCATTCCCAGCCCATCCCCAGCCCATCCCCAGCCCATCCCCAGCCCATTCCCAGCCCATTCCCAGCCCAGCCAATCCCCATCCCCAGCCCAGCCCATCCCCAGCCCAGCCCATCCCCAGCCCAGCCAATCCCCATCCCCAGCCCATTCCCAGCCCAGCCAATCCCCATCCCCAGCCCATCCCCATCCCCAGCCCATCCCCATCCCCAGCCCATCCCCATCCCCAGCCCATCCCCATCCCCAGCCCATTCCCAGCCCATCCCCAGCCCATCCCCATCCCCAGCCCATCCCCATCCCCAGCCCAGCCCATCCCCAGCCCAGCCCCAGCCCAGCCCATCCCCAGCCCAGCCCATCCCCAGCCCAGCCCATCCCCAGCCCAGCCCATCCCCAGCCCATCCCCAGCCCAGCCAATCCCCATCCCCAGCCCATCCCCAGCCCAGCCAATCCCCATCCCCAGCCCATCCCCAGCCCAGCCAATCCCCATCCCCAGCCCATCCCCAGCCCAGCCAATCCCCATCCCCAGCCCATCCCCAGCCCAGCCAATCCCCATCCCCAGCCCATCCCCAGCCCAGCCAATCCCCATCCCCAGCCCAGCCAATCCCCATCCCCAGCCCATCCCCATTCCCAGCCCATCCCCAGCCCACTCTCAGCTGTCTGTGTTTGTGCTCCATCCTATCCCACAAGTTGTTATTATTTTTCCTGAGTAATTTACCGCTGGGAAATTGATTTGTTTGTTGGCAAGCCTCTCACTGTTCATGAAAAATAGATAAATGTCAGACCCATCTTGGGGAGAGAAAGAGGGAGGGGGAGAGGGAGAGAAAGAGGGAGGGGGAGAGGGAGAGAAAGAGGGAGGGGGAGAGGGAGAGAAAGAGGGAGGGAGTATAGCTGATGGCAGAGAGAGACAGGAAGAGACAGTACTGTGAGTATAGCTGATGGTAGAGAGAGACAGGAAGAGACAGTACTGTGAGTATAGCTGATGGTAGAGAGAGACAGGAAGAGACAGTACTGTGTGTATAGCTGATGGTAGAGAGAGACAGGAAGAGACAGTACTGTGAGTATAGCTGATGGTAGAGAGAGACAGGAAGAGACAGTACTGTGTGTATAGCTGATGGTAGAGAGAGACAGGAAGAGACAGTACTGTGTGTATAGCTGATGGTAGAGAGAGACAGGAAGAGACAGTACTGTGAGTATAGCTGATGGTAGAGAGAGACAGGAAGAGACAGTACTGTGAGTATAGCTGATGGTAGAGAGAGACAGGAAGAGACAGTACTGTGAGTATAGCTGATGGTAGAGAGAGACAGGAAGAGACAGTACTGTGAGTATAGCTGATGGTAGAGAGAGACAGGAAGAGACAGTACTGTGTGTATAGCTGATGGTAGAGAGAGACAGGAAGAGACAGTACTGTGAGTACATCTGATGGTAGAGAGAGACAGGAAGAGACAGTACTGTGAGTATAGCTGATGGTAGAGAGAGACAGGAAGAGACAGGAAGAGACAGTACTGTGAGTATAGCTGATGGTAGAGAGAGACAGGAAGAGACAGTACTGTGAGTATATCTGATGGTAGAGAGAGACAGGAAGAGACAGTACTGTGAGTATATCTGATGGTAGAGAGAGACAGGAAGAGACAGTACTGTGAGTATAGCTGATGGTAGAGAGAGACAGGAAGAGACAGGAAGAGACAGTACTGTGAGTATAGCTGATGTTAGAGAGAGACAGGAAGAGACAGTACTGTGAGTATAGCTGATGGTAGAGAGAGACAGGAAGAGACAGTACTGTGAGTATAGCTGATGGTAGAGAGAGACAGGAAGAGACAGGAAGAGACAGTACTGTGAGTATAGCTGATGTTAGAGAGAGACAGGAAGAGACAGTACTGTGAGTATAGCTGATGGTAGAGAGAGACAGGAAGAGACAGGAAGAGACAGTACTGTGAGTATATCTGATGGTAGAGAGAGACAGGAAGAGACAGTACTGTGAGTATAGCTGATGGTAGAGAGAGACAGGAAGAGACAGGAAGAGACAGTACTGTGAGTATAGCTGATGGTAGAGAGAGACAGGAAGAGACAGTACTGTGAGTATAGCTGATGGTAGAGAGAGACAGGAAGAGACAGTACTGTGAGTATATCTGATGGTAGAGAGAGACAGGAAGAGACAGGAAGAGACAGTACTGTGAGTATATCTGATGGTAGAGAGAGACGGGAAGAGACAGTACTGTGAGTATATCTGATGGTAGAGAGAGACAGGAAGAGACAGTACTGTGAGTATAGCTGATGGTAGAGAGAGACAGGAAGAGACAGTACTGTGAGTATATCTGATGGTAGAGAGAGACAGGAAGAGACAGTACTGTGAGTATATCTGATGGTAGAGAGAGACAGGAAGAGACAGTACTGTGAGTATATCTGATGGTAGAGAGAGACAGGAAGAGACAGTACTGTGAGTATATCTGATGGTAGAGAGAGACAGGAAGAGACAGTACTGTGAGTATATCTGATGGTAGAGAGAGACAGGAAGAGACAGGAAGAGACAGTACTGTGAGTATATCTGATGGTAGAGAGAGACAGGAAGAGACAGTACTGTGAGTATATCTGATGGTAGAGAGAGACAGGAAGAGACAGTACTGTGAGTATAGCTGATGGTAGAGAGAGACAGGAAGAGACAGTACTGTGAGTATATCTGATGGTAGAGAGAGACAGGAAGAGACAGTACTGTGAGTATATCTGATGGTAGAGAGAGACAGGAAGAGACAGTACTGTGAGTATATCTGATGGTAGAGAGAGACAGGAAGAGACAGTACTGTGAGTATATCTGATGGTAGAGAGAGACAGGAAGAGACAGGAAGA